>NC_081291.1:127204056-127507086 GCF_030435805.1 Mustela lutreola | reverse complement strand
CAAATTTTGGATATTACATGTGCTTCTTCCTCCTTGTTTATTCTGTAACTGAAGGGCATTAAGTTGTCCCTTCTCCCTTTCTTTATTGCAAAGCTGCTTTGGCTATAGCCTAGGGATGCTGTTCTGAAAATTGATTGATGACTTGTCTAGGAATCTTTCTTGAGTTCAAAGTGAGTTGAGTGGTATTAAATGCTAATCTAACTCATTTTACTTCTGACATTGGGCCCTAAAGAATTCTTTCTTATATTTGATATCTTCTTCAGTTTTGAATGAATTATGAAAAATATTGTCTGATGACTTTGAAATTTGATTTCCAGTTCTTGTATTTCATATCAACAAAACCTCCTTGCTTGAAATTACATATGCATTTTGAATATTCTGGAGATATTATCTTTTGTGTTGTACTTTGACTTAGGGCTATTCTGGCTTTGGTGGTTTCCGGGTAACCGATCAGAACTGAACACTATTAACTGATTACCTGTTTTACATTTTCAGAGATGTGGTTACTCCATGTGAGATCAAAGGAAAGTACATGAAGGAGCTTGTTGAGAACTACATTTTCCCCCTATTTCAACCACATTTTTCTCCATTTAGGTGGTGGTTTTTGCTTGCTAGCTGGAAATATTCATATCTGTTATAGAAACAAATAAGTATTGATCCATTTCCACGTCTTAGAAATAAAAAGTACTACATATTTTTAAAAAGAAAGCACATTATGAAATTCCAAAGTCCAATACTATTTCTTTTCACTTCTACATATATTTATTCTAATTAGAAAATTTTCTAATGCTGTAAAGGGTTTACGGAGCCCATCTAGTTTAAATATTTCATTTTAATGAAATAGTTCAGACATACAATTTGTATGTAACATTATAAATGTCTATAAATATCTGTGTACTCAAGATTCAGTCTAAGAAATAAAGCATTAAAGATTCAGCTGAAGTTTCCTAGATATCTTCCCAATGTCATTAACTTCCATTCTTCCCAAAGATAACCTCTACCCAGAATTTCAGGCTTATCATTATCATGGATGTTTATATACCTTTCCCACATATAAATATGCTCAAAAATATACAATTATTTTTTGCACATTTTAAAACTTGATTCATAAATGATATCATCACACAGGTATCCTTCTGCAAACTGCTTTTATTGTTTCTGCTCCAGATTACATATTTGAGACGTCCATGCTAACTCAAATAGCTATAGTGCATTCATTTTTCTTTTTACTGCTTCTTGTGTCACAGTATGTGATTATTCTATAAAGTGCTTGCCCACTTATTTATCTAAAGGTGTTTATGTTTTTTCCTCCTTTTTCTTTTTTTCTTTTTTCTCTTACAAGTAATTTTGTAATGGGTTTTTTCTGTGTGTGTGAAGAGAAATACACAAGAGTAGAGAGACTCAATTTTAGGAAATAAGGATCTTCAACAATCTCTAAACTGTTACTGTTCTAATGTGCTTTCCATGGTCTCTTCATATTCTCATCATACTTTCATATTGCTGGACTTACAAATTTTTGCCAATTTCATACCTGTAATATGGTGTCTCATCATTTTAGCTTGTATTTCTTTAATAAGTAAGGTATCTTTTTCAGATATTTATTGGACATTGAGAATCCTTTTCTGCCAATTGACTATTCATCTTGGTTCATTTTATCCTATCATATTTTTTTGTCTTTATAGGTTTGTAAGAAAGCTTTATGTACTTTGATACTTATCCTTCTTTGGTTACATGAAGAGCAAATATCTTCTGTCAGTCTATGCCTTGACTTTTTTGATGCACATAAATTTTTATTTTTATATTCTATTTATTTTTATTTTTTTAAATATTTTATTTATTTAGGCAAGTAGGCAGAGAGTGAGAGAGAGGGAAGCAGGCTTCCTGCCGAGCAGAGAGCCCAATGCGGGGCTCCATCCCAAGACACTGAGATCATGCACTGAGCAGAAGGCAGAGGCTTAACCCACTGAGCCACCCAGGGACCCAGATGCACATAAATTTTTAATTTTAATATATCAAAATAACATTTTTTCATTATAGACTTAACTTTTTATTTCTTAATGTTTAATAAACCCTTCTATTCCCATCTACCCCAAATAACAAAGCTATTTCTCTCTAAAAGGTTTTAAGTTTTGTTCTGCATCTTTAAGGCTTTAAGTATTTAAATTTGTCCTACCTTAAATACATATTTAGGTATGAATTATAATTTTTTAATATGCCTATTTTATTGCCTGAATAATTCACTTTTCCTCACTGCTCTCTCATGCCACCTGTTATTTATCAAGTTCCCATAAATTCAGAGATATATTTCTGAGCCCTCTATTCTATTCCATTGGACTAATTTTATCCCTGACCCAAAGCTACATTGCCTCAGTTACTGTCATTTTCTATTTAGTCTCAATAGTTAATATGAAAATTATCCATACCTTATTCTTAATTATATTATATTAAGAATACCTTATTCTTTTTTAATTTTTTTATTTATTTTTTATTTTTTATTTTTTATTTTTATTTTTTATAAACATATATTTTTATCCCCAGGGGTACAGGTCTGTGAATCACCAGGTTTACACACTTCACAGAACTCACCAAAGCACATACCCTTAATTATATAAAATTGTATTGACAAGTTTGACCCTTTGTTCCCACAAACACATTTTAAGATTAACTTTTGAAGTTTCATGAAAAATTATAGTGGGCTTTTAATAATAATTATATTATTAACTTATAACATTGAGTCTCCCATCTAGGAACAGGTATGTTTGTTCATTTATTTTGGTTTACTCTTCAATTTTAATAGATAAATTAGCCATGGGCCAAAAAGTCACATAGTCAATTAATAACAAAACCAGTAATAGAAAGAAGGTTTCTTGACTCCTTAATAGCTCATACACTAAGAAGGCTTAATTATTTAGTTTAAGAGTGGAGTCTTTGCAACCATTGCATGTACTCATGAAAGTGAATTCAACTTCCCAAGTTTACTAAGTCCTTGATAATCAGGATGTGGTCAGAGGGCTTGTTAAAAATGCAGAATCTCCATTCCTTCTCTTGTCCTACCAAACCAGAATCGTCCTTTTTAAAAGATACCTAGGTCTTTGGTAAGCAGAGTAAAGTTTGTGAAGTATTGCTTACCAAAATGGAATCTTGAAATTTATTGCATTGGCCTTTTCTCTAAAACCTGTCCAAAATGCTAGTAGTAATCTTGAGATGATTGAATTGCTAAGGGTTCAGATAAGCAACATTGAGAACTATATAATGACCCTTCAGTCTTGCTTTTTGACCATAGGCTCATAGCAGCCATCATCGGCTCTGTCGAATGAATATCAAAAGTCTAAAATGAGAAAAGATTGTATAAAAAAATATGTATTCATAATTGTATAACTTTAAAGAAAACAAAATATTAATTTTTTTTTCTGGAAGAAGCATGTCTCAGGTAGATTGGGGTTTCTTTGGATATCTATAGTTATTCAGGGAACAAATATATTTGCTTTGAAATCAGTAGCTGCACCAGACTGACATTTTAGCTACAAAATATCATTGGGGAAAACTGTTGAAAAAGAGATGGAACTGGGAGAGAGAAGCACAGGAAATTCAGTCTTTAAAACAAAGAAAAAAGATCAGACGATCTTCTTAAGTAGTCATATACTATTTATGTTAATCCCTGTTCATTCTTCTTCTTAACTACTATAGCAGCCAGTTATCTATAGGGCAGAAGGGGGAAAATAGGTGAGGAGAGGGGATTTAAAAAAAAAAAAAAAAGTGAGATTCCCTGCAGTATCACCTCAAGCCACTAGGGGTATCTTTGTACCATTTTTCATCCTGCACTGATTTGGAGTAGAAACCTATATTAGGGGAAAACCAGGGTCCTCGGCATTTTTTTGCGAGCAGTGCACCCTGAATCCAAAAAGATTTTTTAAAAAGAGGAAGAAAGAAAGAAGCCACAGTTCTTTCGATCACCCGAACAGGGCTACGAAATCGCTTTACTGGACATCAGCGCCAGGGATTCATTTTTGAGGTCAATTTCCAATCGAGATAAATCTATTGGATTAGTAGGATTATCTGATTGCAGCCGAAAGAAGTAACGTTGTTTGATCATTTGTATTTCTTGCCTGATGGTCGGATTTACATGGAGGTGGCTTTGGGTCCCGAGAATTCTGGATCGTGGTTTCATCTGGAGAGAAAAAAGGATCAATCGACACGTTTTGGAAGTGTCCGTGGGTGAATAAAAAAAGGGGGGGGGCGCAAAACTGGGGTTGCGGCTGCTTAAAGAAGAAAAATAAATAATAAAAGGAAGCATCTTGAATTCTGAAACAAGAATTACCAGTGCTCAAGATTCGAAAAAAGCGTCTAGAAGCTGATAAATACTTTGACCAATTCAGCTTGAATTTGACGGTGAAGTGTTGTAGAACTGTCTTCTTGAATGATTGGAAGGGGACTAGGGGAGGATGAGGGGGCCCCCTCTGTGGCTTGATCTTACGGAGGGTAAGTTTGGGGGTCTTTTATTGGGAGGGGGCTGCCAGGGTTTGTGTGCCGCTGCGCGGTAGGTGCTGCGGACACGGCGCCGGTGGAATGGGGAGAGAAAGGGGATGTAAAGCCACCTCGCGCATCTCGGGGTGGATCGCTGGGGAGCTACCTAGATCGAGCTTAAAAACCTTATTTTGTGGCGTTGGCGGGGAAGCCAGGCAACCCTCCGAGGTCTCAACTTTGCATCGAAAACCTCTCCGCTGGGAGATCCCTCTTGGATCCAGTGCTTTCCTCCTAGTGATACTTTAAAGAGAGGTAGCAGGGTGCCTTGGAAAACCTGCCTGTGCAGGGGAGAACTCAAGTAGAAATCGCGGCTGCCTCGGCCGAGGTTTCGGCGACTGTCTTGGCTTCTATGGGAATTTTGCAGGGGGAATTGGCTGTTGTCGTGTTATCTTGTTCTCGCTCCCTCCCCCTTCCCCTTCCCGCCTCCTCCTCCTCTCAGCCCAACGCTAAAGGGTTACAGGGTCACTGCATTGGATAGACACAGAAGTGGGTGACGGGCCACACATGTTGTCTTGTAATTCACTTGCAAGACTTTGCATAATACAGTCCGAGATAACTTTCCTGGAGTTGGAAGAGTCCAGCAAGGCGTTACAGCCTTTATGCCGAGGGCCCTGGCTGGCGAGTGAGCCAGGCAGCCGCTGCATTTCCGATGCATCCCTACCCTGACTGCCTCGCCACTCTCAGGCTTTTCTTTCCAACTGAGCGGTGCGCGCGCGTTCCCAGACATTTTCTTGCAGCTGAATACAAGGATTTTTTTTTCCTTTTTATTATCTTATTTTTTTTTAGCTCTCAAGAAAAGCTCATCATTATTTGCAGAAGGAAAATCAATTTCAGCAGATATAGTTAAAATTAATCACTCAAATCTGTAATATTAATTGACTTAGGAAACTAAAAGTTGCTTTGGAATCCAGAAAAGCATATTATTCTGAACCAATTTTGGAACACACATAGGTTGTTCTGAGCAATAACATATGAAAAACTGATTCACTTAAAATATGTATATAGATACGTTAAATAGACTAATGACTATCCCCCCACCCCATATACCTTCAGACACCTCAGCATTATAATTTTAGCAGGCTCTTCCTATTTAAGGCCAATTCGTTAAATTTTAAATCTTCAGACGGCCAAATATATTAGGATAAGATGGAGATAGGTAATTGCTAAAATATAAAATAATGATTTTTTAAATACAATTTTATCTTTTAAAGAAAAGCTTCAAATATTTTTCGGGGATTTCTGTTTACAGATTATGATATGAATGTAGATACTTTTATGGCTTTAGCATTCAAGCCTCTCCATTATGTGTGAACTCATGAAAGGCAACTCTTCAATGTCATCTGAAGCACTCATCATCCCAGTACTTATTTCGGGAATTCCAAATTCATCTGACATCCTGGTATTAAAAGGGGAACCTTGCCAAACTTTCTTCCTGGTTTTGTGTGTATATGTGTTTCTTAAATCTAAGTTCTGAAACAGCACAATGACATTTCTGTTTTTTTTTTTTTTTTAAGATGAAATAGCAAAATAGAAAACTTTGTCTCCCAAGGATTCTGTGGTAGAGAAGTTAAATATTTCCTATTTCTGCAGATTTTGTGTAAGCTTGTTAGTGGTGACAAAAATAGCAATAAAAAATAGTTTTTGTAAGCCCAACTGTTAGTTTTAAGGAGATATCTGAGAGGCCAGATTTGCCTTTCTTTTACGCAGCTCTTAAGTCACGTGGTTCATGTGCAGGGTGAGCTAGAAGAATGGATGTTCTGTGTGTTGGTACATTCTAGCCACTGATCTTGGCTGCACAGTCCAACAATAGTTAACATCTTTTTTTCAAAGTTTAAATTAGCAAAAAACAGTCAGCTAGTAAATAACACATTAAATGATGAGAGTAAATAATTAATGAAGGTGAATGGGAAGTGAGCTGAATTTTTTTTTTTTTCTGGGCTAGTAGAGAATGTAACATTGCTATACTTAGATGGAAGATATGAAACATGAGAAAGTTGGTTCTTTTAAAAGTTATTTAGTTTATTTCACAACCATTGAACTAGTGATCATGGCATTTACCCTAGTGCTAGAGCAAAAGGCTCAGCTTCAAGTGCCTCTGTCATGGATAAGCAGTATCTTTCTCAGTCAGGAATCATCAGTACTTTTTACTCCTTCATTTTCTCTTTCATCAGTTGAAGAGAAAAGGGAAGGCTTTGCCTTGTTCTTTGGTTTCTATAAGCAGTTCCTGCACAAAACTTTAGTAACTTTGTAGGTAGTAGATCCACTTTGGAAGGTCAATAATGATAGAAATAAAAGTAAAATTACATACCACAAAAATTTTTTAAACTGTAGCCAGTAAATAAGAGCAAGGTACCCAGTAATTGAAATGCTCTCTACAAATAGAGTAATCACCTTAAGAACTACTGAACAACCTGAGAGTTCACTTAGAAAATCAATGACATTTTGCTCTACCTTATCCAAACACATATTTTTGGTTGTGATTATTAAAAGAACATGGTGGTCTTGATCAGCTCTTCCAATTTTGATTCAGAATAACACAAAATGTGGTAGTTTAGGATGAAGGGATGGAAGCTCTAAATGACCCCCTCCAGAAAATTGCAAAAACAGTTCATGACATATGTGACAAGAAATAGCATTGGATTCCCCAAAGCTTATGACAATGGAAAAACTGATGTTGCATTCACTGGAGCTTAGTTTGACAGCTGCACCTGTCCCTCAAAAGCCTTCCATGTGTTCTAACTGAAATACCATACAGTAGGAGTTAAGATATTTCCTACAGTTTCCTCCTATGATTTTGAAATGATTAAATACAGTTACATGCTATTCTATGTTAATCGATTTTTTTGAAAAAAAAAAAAAAGCTACACACTGTTAATTGAAAGTAAAATGAAAAGGGCAATAGTTTTTAATGATTTGCTGAAATTTAACACATGGCATCCAAAAATGCAAATTTTCCATCTCCTTTACTCTCTTGAGATATAGAAAAACAAAGCAGAAGTTTCAGTTAATTTAAAATTTTAATTTTTAATATTTCAAATTTGCAAAGCCCAGAAATTAAAAAAATAATAAAATAAAATAGTGAACATTCATGTTGAATCTAGAATGTCCTTTTCCTTTTTAATACCTTTTAAAGATAAATTTAAAATATTTTGAGGTAGCTAATCTGTTAATCTTGTGGGATAACATTCTCAACTGTTTCTAAGAAGAGTGATTCCTTAACAATTACATATTTGATTACTTTGACTTTGTTATTAATGGAATCACATTAATGATGTTGAGTATCACTATGTTGCTATAAAAGGATATGAGTCCTTTTCGCCTTTAAAATTATGCACCCCTCCCAAATGGATAAACCCACCTATCTGGTAGTAAACCTGTGTGAGAGAGAAAGGTTACCAATTCTAAGCATAAATGAAGTCAGAGAAAACTAGTAAATCACTTCAGGCATTTGAAATTATTAGACATTAAACTTTGGGGGGATTTTTTATGAATTCATTTTATAACAGTCAATATAATCTTTTCTGTGCCTATTTCCGTTGCATGTAAGAGAAATTCCAGTCAATGGCACAACGCTTTACTGCTGCCATTACTGCAGACTTTATAGATCAGAGATGTGTCAGCATGTTAGCTTTAGCAGTAATGCCTCTTTTGTGTGAAACCTTATGGGCCTTGCAGGCAGTCTCTCATCCTGACACTCATAAAAACGTTCAAGTCCCCATATTTATTATTTAATTTTCTTCCTATATATAGCAACAGAACATTTCAATATATGAATGTGTAGCCAAAAAATGACAGGCAAGCATGAATAGGACTAATGAGTTTTAATAATACACATATTAGGGACTGCTAAAGGAAGTTTAATTAAGAAAAACAAGTTGAGCATGAAATTCATTTTGGAACAAAAGCAAGTTAAGTTACTGCTACAGATGTAAAATCAAAAACCACAGTGGTGCATCACAGGAAATGAAGTTCCAGCCCGAGACTAGACCTACTTAATGCAGTTGACATCTTAGGACTTGCCTTGAAGTTGATGAGCTTGGTTTTGACTCATGAAATTGAAGGATATGTACTTTTTCACTTCTCTCTGGTTTCCATAGCATTTTAGTTTTAGTATTTTAACTAGGTATCCAATCACATTTTTCTTACACAATGCTAGTACCCTTGGGACAGGCCACACAGTATTTGGGATCACTTAAACATAATGGTACTTTTTTTTCTTCCTTGACACACATGGTGAATGTTGAGTCTTAGAAAAAAAAAGAGATTAATCATAATGTTTAACAGTAAATTGAGAATTCTTGTTGCCTTTTAAAAAAAACAGTTATGGTGGATACTTTCCTACTGTCATATGGATACTCACTGTGCTTGGAAAATCAGGAAGGTCCCACCCAGGAAATTAATTAATATCGATTCGATAAAAACTAACTTGGGATTGTCACTAGTATGAGTTTTTTCCATAAGATAACCACTCCACTTGTAATAGAATTTACCAAGAAAATCGTGATTATGGCATATGACATTGACCAACAGTTGTCACAATATTCACACCTAAAAATAGTACTTGAGCCATTTAATAGTTAACCATAGCACTACAAGGTATAAAGGTTCACTTCAGTAACCATTATGTTTCAAGTCAGTGCATCTGTCATTTTTAATTTGAATCTATATTACTTAGCTGTCCAAAACTTTACACACAAGTGACAGGTGTTATCTATCCTTTTTCTTATGGGTAAAAACAGCCACAAGTTACATTATCTCTTTAGCTATGCCAAGTATTCTAATGCATGTATTACTATGAGTATTGATACCAAAAGTTCCCATTATTCAGACCTATGGTCTTCAGTAATAACTTCTGGGGAGTTGTTGAATATACAAAGGTAAAATATATTGCCCAGTGAAATAACACAGTAGTAGTAGTCTATGATGGCAAGGGTTTTTATCTTGTGTTTCCAAACTGTATCTGGCTGGATGCCTGGGTTGCTTAGTTGGTTAAGTGGCTGCCTTCAGCTCCGCTCATGCTCATGATCTCAGAGTCCTTGGATAGAGCCCAACATCCATCGCAATCGGGCTCCTTGCTCAGTGGGGAGCCTGCTTCTGTTTCTCCCTCTGCCTGCCACTCTGGCTGCTTGTGCTCCTGCTCTCTCTCTCTCTCTCTCTCTGTCAAAGCTGTACCTGGCACATTACTGGTGACCAATAAATATTTATTAAGTGAGTAAAGAGACAGGTTCTAGCCTTGGACATTAACAACTAACTATGTGACCTCCTGCTTAATATATGGTCTCTTCATTTTTGCCTTTTTTTTCTTAACATCAATCAGTTATTATTTGAATTGACAGGTATTTTCGAGTTATATGCAAAATTCCAAAGGTAGAAAGGGATATATTTAAAATATTGAATTTCAAAGACAAATAATAATTGAAACTTTGTAGTGATTTTCATACTTCTTTTTAAAAATTTTGATAAATTATTTTATTAAGACTTACAAGTGCAATAGGATTATTTCTGGTTATAATTTACTAAAACGTGCAGTAGAGTTATTTTCTGCCGTGAAGAAAATATGATTGCCAAGGAACTTTGGAGGGAGTAAAAGTAAAAATTAGTCAAACACTTACAAACACTTAGAACGTAGACAATAAGATCTAAACTACAGTAAGTTTGCTGTTTTGGTCATTATTCGAACACTTTTTTCATTATTTTAACTCTTTATAATCCCATACTCCCTATTCAATTTTACTTAAATGGTAAACTCAGTTAGCAACTTATGTTCCATGTGTATGTTAAATTCTTATGAATATTTATTCATTGACGTTCTGTTACACTAATGCCCTGTAATTAGAGCATTGTTTTGAATTTTGTTATTATTAGTAGTAATAGAAGTGTAATATGAGGGTGCTGGGAATGGCCAGCAGTCCCTGTACCGACGGATGAAAGATCACTCCAAACTCTGCTGTGGAAGAGAGGATAAGGAAGGGGGTCAGTACTTAGAGCCGAAGACCCTTTGCTCTTTGCTCCCACTTTTACCCTGAGGATAATCACATATTCTTATCACTGTTTCTCAAGCACGTGATGTGTGATAAGGAGTCTTACTGAAACTGGGAGGGTCTGTTTAGGGGAAAGATAAAATATGCTAATCTGCATGTTCTACTGAATATAGCCTAAGGGACCAGGCATACATCTCTTAGGTCACAGGGTGGCTGTTTGGGCTAAGAAAGCTCTGCTGTGAAGGCAACTCCCCAGGGCATTCCAATGGCAGAGGGGTTACCAAGCCTGGGCATTCCATAGGCCCACACCCTTCTGAAACCTTCCTTCCTTCACCTCCAGGGACTTCTGTGTTACATTTTAGCAAGCCAATTATTATGGCTTATTTAATGTTCTACATTAACCCCAACATGAAGGGAAAATAAAAGATGTGGATGTCTGAAGAATATTGCAAGTGTAATATTCTTTCCCCTTTGGGGTACTCGTTGAGCTCTGAGCCAGGTCAGGAGTGACAGGAAGCTGTTATCATTGTTTGGGGCTTTATGTGAAAGGAGTTGGTGGTCTTAGTCCAATGCCTAGTAGACAGTTACTCCTTAAACAATAGTCACTATAGTGTTTGCCAATTCCAGCAGAAGCCTGGGGCTGAATGGGCACAAAGGTTTAACTACCCCCTCTCTGCTAATCATCCTCCAAGGGGTCAAGATTGACACACCCTGGCACAAGGCCATACTGAGAAACTTAGTGCTGCCTCTGCCAAGGTTGTAGCTATTCTCTGGCAACAAGGGATTTTTAAAAGAGGACTTTAATTAAGCAGGGCACCAGGAATGGCAATTCTCCACTCTTCCCAGACACAGCAACTCACTAGAACCAAAAATAAGCTTAAATAGTGAATTGAGAATGTAGCGCTGCTCTTAGGTTGTTCCGTCTTCTCTGTAAAGATAGTGGCGGCCATAATTAAGTTGCTTCTGGAAGCAATGACTTGTGACTCAAGAGTAGCCCCTTTTAGACAAAAGCATCAATTTAATATCAAGGGAAATAATCAGCCCTACCTTGCTGTCTCTCCTGAGTTCTTGAGTGATTATTCATTTTCTTCTGGGTGATCAAAGGGTTGCCAATTGGTTTTAAAAATATGTCCTGCAGTATTTTACATATACATCAAAACCCTTGCCCATATCTCTCTTTTTTTTTTAACATCCTGTCTTATGAACTTATGAATTTCTGTCCCTCTCATCCCCTTCACCTTATTTATTTGGAAGTCAAGACTATGAAGTTAGATTTTAGATTTAACAGTTAATATATGGAGATTCTGAGAGCAAATGCAGAGTAAAACTTATTTTATACAGTTAAATGTTGGATGGTTTATTTCAGCCACCCCCCCACAAAACAGGAAACTCTCCAATACTCAGCAGTTAGTTGTAATGATGGCCATAGCAGAAATATTCAGATGTGAATGCAGAGGAAATGGTGTCACTTTGATCTCTTTGTCTTTGTCTTTGTCTTGTCAAAAGAGCTATGACATCTCAGAATCCCCCCCCCCCTTTTTTTTTTGCTTAACAGTTATGGAATTAGCAACTGTCTATATGGCCATCCATGTACACCCCTGCATAATAAGGAATTTTTATTGTATTCTAATTTGTTTCTTTCTCTCCTGTTTTACCCTCTCTTGCTGTAACTCCAATTAAATTAATATCTTCACAGGGTCAGACATCACAGATGGATAAAATCTGAGGGTAGGGTTAATTGATGAAAAATAATGTAATAAATGAATGGGTTATTCTCAAAGACTAAGGCCAACCTAATTATGTGATTATAATTCTTCTCATCCTGCTTGGGATTAGATCTTACATTCTTAAAATAGCCTAGAAATTCTTGAATTTTCAGCCCTTATCCAGCCTGATGACCTACCTTGCCTCAGGCTTCACAGCATTTGGGCTTTATCTTGCCTCAGTCTGTGCCCTGGTCTTCCCTGCTGTCTCCTACTCATCCTTCAGAACCCAATTTACCCATCTCTTTTTCAGGAAGATACCCACTTTAGTCCAGACTCTTTAAATCTTCCCTCAGAGGAGTACCTGTGTGTTTCAGTCAGTTAAGCATCTGACTCTTAGTTTGGGCTTGGGTCATGATCTCAGCGTCATGGGATCCAGCCCTGTGTCTGCCTCTATGCTCAGAGCTCTATGCTTTGTGTCCATGCTCTCAATTCTTTCCCTTCCCTCTCCCTCTGCTGCACTTCCATACTCTTTGTCTCAAATAAACGAATAAATCTTAAAAAAAAAAAATCTTACCTCAGAGCACCATTCATTATCCTTTTCGGCAAAGCATTTATGATTAAATAGTTATCTGTATGACTGATTTACATCAAGTGGGTCTTCCCCATTGAAATTTAGTCTCTGTGAGAGTCAGTGCTATGCCCATTTTGTTTATGTGGCCCTGCCAATGGCTTCCACTAAACAATGTAAGAGAATGAAGAAGGAGGCTATGCTTATAAATTACTGTGATAGAAACTACTGCTGATTCAGTTACAAGAAAGGTAACAGGTGCTTTGAGAGTTGAGGGAAAGGAATATTTTTGTGGCTGGGAGGATCTGAGAAGGAAGTACTGATATTTGAGCTAGGCTTTGGGGGATGCTAGTGAGGGTTTCTCTAGGCAAACGCTGCCCAAAGTGAGCACTTCCTAGGAAGGAAGGTCTTGGTGAACAAGTTGGGCTCAGTTCACTAGCTACTGCTCCCAGTGCTGTGTGCTGCCTTCTGCTGTCTTGTTTTTTCACCAAGATAGTCTGCTACTGAGTGTAACCTTGGCAACAAACTCATGATTTTTTCCTGCTGATCTTTGAAATATTTTGTTGGTAAAATTTTTTTTTCTTTTATTACTGTCAAATTTTAGTTTGCCTTTTCTTCTTAGCAATCTATTCTCTCTTATTTTCTTACATCATTGTAGAGTTTCATTTAGAGTGGAAGTAGCTTAAGGAGAAAGATAACAAATAAAACTGCTTATGTTTTCTTCACATGGTGGGGCGATTGGGATGTGACTCTGGGAAACTATTGAAGCCTACCTACCCTTTCTCTAAAAAGGAGGCTCTGGAGAAAAATCTGAGAAGGGGGAAGGGTTTATCTTTAGTCTATTAATTCTTCAGCCTTATCTCCTTCAATCTGTGAGAACTCACTGCATTTATAAAACTGTGATCTTGTTTTATTGAAAAATGTTTCAGTGGCTTTGTGTTTCTGATCTTCCATTTAATTATCTGTTACAAGGAGATGGAAATGATCTCTACTTTGTGGTGTTTAGAGACACTTAAATGAAATGATGCAGTTAGCTCACTGGCCTCAATCTATGCTCAACTGGAGTTAGCCATTAATCAAGTTATTAATTAATGGTGATCTTGGCAGAATATACTTGTCACCACATTCGTTCTCAGTAGCTACTTGGTGGTATGGGCATAGCATGGGCCATGGAATCTCTTGAACCTCTACATGATCAAAGTCTTGAACTTTGATATTCCTATCTCAGAGTAGACCTTTCATAACCTTTGGTTCTATTTCTCACTTTTTATCCTTGTACCCTTCTGGTACTGCTTACTTTTCTACCTCAATACAATTTATCTATTCAACACTAGAATTGCCATTTCTCATAACCTTTGCTCCTTGAAATTCTAACATTCTTTTTTTTTTTTTTTTAGATTTTATTTATTTATTTGACAGAGAGAAATCACAAGTAGACAGAGAGACAGGCAGAGAGAGAGAGGGAAGCAGGCTCCCCGCTGAACAGAGAGCCCGATGCGGGACTCAATCCCAGGACCCTGAGATCATGACCTGAGCTGAAGGCAGCGGCTTAACCCACTGAGCCACCCAGGCGCCCCTAAATCCTAACATTCTTGACTTGCTTATCCCCAGTCCTAACTTATTTCATCTACTCTTTGGCCTATATTATGGAATGTTGCTGGAGGAAGTCTCAATACCACAGTGCTTGGAGATGCTCTGAGTTGTGCTTATTAATTAACCCCAGCAAGATGATCAACAACCTTTTTATTTTCTTTCTGTTAGTGTCTTGTGTGTTTCACTTTCCCCAAATGTTCAAAATGAGCATATGGCTTGAGTTGGTCTCATTGGGGAGCAAAGCAAAATGTCATATCATAAAAGTTCAGGCATGTTCTTTGGAGTTAGGCAGGACTAAGCTTGTTTCTAGGGTCTCCCTTTTCCTATCTTTGTGGGCTTTAGGAAGTTATCTGAACACCTGAGTCCTCATTTTCCTCTTCTCAAATAACAGGACATGGCTTATAAATTGGTGGTGGGGACTAAATGACGTGAGACATGTAATGTAGTTTGGACAGGGCTGAGTGAATAGTTGATTATAATGTTAATCAGTTTGGTGTATTCAACTATATTTTAAACTGAACATGACAACAAAATTGTTTGTGGTTTCTTTCTCACCGTTTAATTCACTATTTAAAGTGAGGTAGCAGTTCCCACATTTTTGTGATTATACCATCCCACGTTTATGATCACCAAATCAAAAAAGTATAAAATATGTACATACAACTCCTACATAAATATCTCTATCATTAGATTGCAAATCACACACAGGAATAGACATTATAAGATGGAAAAGATAAAATCAGTATTTTTAGTATCTTTTAAATCTTGATGCCTTCATTCCATCATTCATTAATATTTTAAGACGTAGAGATTTCAAGAACATAGTTCACAGCTAATGAACTGGATATAACTCTGTATTTCAGTTAGTTTCTTAATGTTTTGAAAATTTTTGTTGTTATTGTATATGATTGGATGGCCATAGTTTTGAGTCTCAAAACTCATAGTTTTGAGTTTTGAGTAGCTGAAGAGCTTCTTTAGAAGTTTTGTATCTGCTTGTTTCTTGTTCTTATGATTGTATTACTAGTATTTATTTTTATATATATTTATCTTGTGAGAAAAATTTAATTCAGTACTCCTTTTTGTGAGGGTTACTTTAATTACAGATGAGGAAAAATGTGTGAGTCTACTTATCCAGTGATGCTACCAGTGAAGTTAACTCTAATATATCACTGTATGTTGGAAAGAAGCAATAACAACAAAATCATCTCTGCTGGCAAACCCACCATGTTAAAGGGCTGTAGGACTTCCCAAGAACATCTCAAGTGCTGTACATATCACATAATCATGTGGAGACACTGGTATTTAAACCATATATTCATATTAGCACAGCTTCATTTCTTTCTCTTTAGCTTTACGTAAAAAAAAATATGATACATAGTTTAGCGGTTTACTTTCCTTCTCTCATCTGGTCATCTTGTGGTAGGGTATGAGCACAGGGCTTTGGAGATCCCTGCTCTACAACCCTGCCAGATTAATTTTCTTGTGAATAAATTTGATAATATTCTTCCCCTGCTAGGAATATTTAATGGCTTTTTATCATCCTGTGAATAAAATCCAAACTCTTTAGCCTTTTAATAAAGGGCTTGCTTGATTTGGCCGTAACCTGCCTTTCTCGTCTCATTCAAGGCTGAACCTCATTTACTCTGTGCGCTGGCCAAACTAAACCATGCCCTCCTTAAGCATTACTACTTCTTTCCTTGCTGTGGTAGGCCAGGTTTTTCAGGGGAAACATAAAACAAAATAAAACATAAAGACTCTGAGATGGAGGTTTACCTGTGGAAAATGTATTGGGGCAGGTCACTGGGAAAAACACCTGGGAGGGAGTGAGGGAATCACAGTCAGCTCTTCCCTCTGCCCCTTTCCCTAAGGAGCTTCAGGGCCAGGGTGGCCCCTGGTGTGCATTAGGCAATAAGGCCAGCCTTCCACTGGTGTGGACCAGTCATGGGAATGTGAGCCATTCTCATGGAAATTGAGCACTACAATATCCACTACATATACTTCCCATGTTTCTAGAATGTGCCCTCTGCCTGGGATCTCTTCCATGACCATTGATGTTTGTTCAAATCTGTTTCCTAATCTACTAACTAAAGGTAGGCCTGTTTAATGTCTAATCATATTTTGTATGATTGCACTCATTTGTTTATTCATTCTATTTTTAAGTACTTACTATGTGAATTAGTTACACATTAGTTACTTTAAGTGTTCAATTACTGAAAGGACTCATGGGACTCAAATAGCTTATACTCCTTGGACAGCTTTGTTACAGGCAAATAGTACAAGAGAACAACAACAGGAGAAGGAGATGCATCCAATGGTGTTTGGACGTCTCAGACTCAGGCTTCTCTGTTTGCCCACTGCTAGGTCACATAGGATACTCCTTGTCTCCAAGGTCTAAACATCCCCACTGTTCATGTGAAACATCTTGGTATAGGAATCCCAAATCAGCTGGTGGTCACATTCTCTTATAGTGAACTAGTCACATAAGCATATTCCAACTACATGGGTGGCCTTGGCCATTGAAAAGACTGCATTGAAACCAGTTATTATTAAATGCAATAATTATTAAATTTTTATTAGAAAATCAATTCCTAAAACCAATGATTATTACTGAGGGCTGGTGGCAGGCTGATGATATATTCTGACCTCAAAATGACTCTTAGATCGATAGGTATAGAATATTATTTACTTTTATTTAATACAGACCATCTTCATTATTCCTAGGTCTGTATTTTCAAATTCATTTATTCACTAAAATTTATTTGTAACCCCAAAGTTAGTATTCATACTGCTTTTGCATTTATAGATATGAGCAGAGCAGCAAAAACTCTGGGTTGCCCTACGAGCACGTTTCCAGCTGAGGCTACCCAGGAAGATATTCTGCCTCCTTGTTTCAGCTCTCATATAGAGATGAACAGAGAATAGAAGTGGTAGGGGGAATGCCGTGTAGTGCAAGAAGGTCCAGCTCGGGGGCCAGTTGGAGGGGCTCTGAATCCCAAATCTGTCATTGGTTAGTGGGGTGGCTTCCGACAAGTCACTCAACACTTTTGAACCTTGTTTTCTGTTTTGTAAAGTAAAGAGAGTCGAGTCTGCTACAATGAATTGTTTTTAGAGTTTGAGATTATAACTTACAACTATGTGAATAATTTATAACTATTTAATTTGTGACTGAGATTATAATTTATAACTATGTGAATAATTTATAGCTATTTCCCTAGGAGCAATGGATCCATGTTCCCTAATTTGGTGTTTGCAATGACTTTATAGAACATAACTATGGTAAATAACAACAATCAGCTGTATAGCCCTGGGCAAGCTCCACCTTATGCTGGTGGTAAGTCAGCGTCAGCTGCGGTTTGCCTGCACTATATAAGGATTGTCAAATAGATTTTATGATGGCTGTGAAGCATTATTTAAAAACAACAAACACGAAATCCTTGCCCTTAAATAAGAAATTCAGTAGTGGGGGTTGGGGGAGCTGGGTTCAACAATAAAACAAATAAAAAGAAATGAAAATAAGCAAGGTAGAAAATAAATAGGTAATAATTTTATAACAAGACATGTAATAGACTATGTAAAGTTGTAAGTCGGAACTTTCTTGTTGGTTCCCACCTCCCCATTCAGCAACCATTTGTTGAACACATGTCACATTTCACCTTGCATTAGAGACTTTTTTTTTTAATGTGGTTTATTCCTTTAAAATATTGTAACTATTTAGGAGCAAAAACTCAATTGTGCTCTCATAATTTTAGCACAATAGCTTATATGTTGTGGATACCTATTAAATGTTTGTTGAGTGAATAGAAAACTGGATGACTGTGTCACCCACTGTGATTATCTAATGTTCCAGAAAGTTCTCTCTACTCTTTCAGCATCATCTCTTTGATCTGGATTACTCAGGAACAAAACTAGTTTCAGCTATTATGATGAATTAATGCAAGTGAAATACTACCATCTATATGCCTTTTAAAATATTATTTACTTTGTATTTTACTTTTCTCATTTGGTACCACATATGCTTCAACCCAAAGGAAGAAATTTTTTGAACTAGCATCTGTACTAACTGCAGTGCTCAATGGAGCTAGTCCTGTATGATTTATTAGACTCATCTACTTGTCTGGCCTGCTCAATTAGGCTTTCTGATTGTGTTATTTTCATGTATTTATTATAAAATATTTCAAACACATGAAAAAACAGAATTGCATAACAAAGGTATAGGGGTGTGTATGTGTCATCTAACACTGTCAAATCTTAGATTTATAAAACTTGCTGTAGTTAAGGCCTCACCACAGGTTATCAATCTTAGTGCCAATTAATTACCAATTAATTAATTAATGCTATTAATTAATTACTGCTGGAGTATTTCATACACTTTCCTCCTTACTCAGGGATGACAGATATTCTGTTACTACATATTTATGAGATCTGTGCTAATATACAGCTTTGTTTTGCATATTTTATGCTTTATTTAAATAACATTTTACTGTCTTTGATCTGCAACATGCTTTCTTTAAAACTTTTGAGATTTATCTAAGTTTACATATTTAGGTCTGGGTCCTTTATTTCCACTGATATATAGAGTTCTGATTTGTGTATACATCATAGTTCATTTATCAATATCAGTTAGTGGACATTTAGGCTATCATGAAGTTGGAATTTTTTGTCACCCATTATTATTTTAGCATAATCCTGTGTAAACACATATGGACAACCAGTCACTGCATTTGATGTAAAATAAAAAGGTCAAAATGTCAAGTAAAAAAAGTAACAAAATTACATCTAAACTTCCAATAAGAACAGGGTAATCCATTTAAATTTCTGTTTCTATGAAATTGTCAGAGTATTTACCTAGACTCTGTCTTTTCAAAGGAACATGAAACACTTTTACAATTCAATTTTAAGTGCACTAGGATCAATTTTTTAAAAGTGTTAATTGTGAAGTGAGAGACTGTTATCAGGTGCAGTGATCAAGAGGACAGCTTTTAAATCAGATGCCAGTGGGCTCCTGGATCTCTTATTGATTCTCTGAGAGACCTTGGGCCGGGTGTTTAACCTCTTTAAGTCTCAGTTCCTCTGGGTAAAAAGGGGATAACTATTGAACCCATGTTATAGGGTTATTGTAAATGAGATGTAAATGCATAAAAGCAAAGGGTTTGGCATACAATAAGGAAGCACCAATAAATAGGAAATAAGCCTGCCAACAAATCTGAGAGACTTTATATTTAGATATACACACATATATGTATGAAGACTTATAATAGACTTATTTACATATATGTTTAAAATTTCATTAATTTAAACAACCCATATTTTTACATTAGACTTGGACAACTGTTATTATTATAATAAAACTTCTGAGAAATCTTTGGGGTCAGTACTGTAATTCTCCATACAGGTAAGCCCATGTAAAATGGGATGTTTTTGTGAAGCCCAAAGGTGAAACATTATTGGAATTTGAAAATTCACCATGGCATGCAGAATTCTAATCTTTCACAACTTGTATAAAAGTATCACATCAGTGGGAAACAGGAGCTCTTTTCTTTTTAACATGGTTAGGGATTTGTGAGTACAAAAGGAGCATTATTTCATTAATAAGAAAAAAGTACTTTTTAAAAAAAATTTTTTTATAAACATATAATGTATTATTAGCCACAGGGGTACAGGTCTGTGAATCACCAGGTTTACACACTTCACAGCATTCACCATAGCACATACCCTCCCCAATGTCCATAACCCCATCACCCTCTCCCTACCCGCCTCCCCTGGGTCACCCTCAGTTTGAAACAAGTACTTTTTATTATTAATAAGATACCAAGTGTATAAACACGGAACTTTTTGGAAATCACCGTGCATGGAGATTGGGCTGAATGAAAAATGGTGATGAAGACTTTTAAAGTGCCACCACAGGTACTCTATTTTGGGTGTCAACATGGTGCTTTTTTGTTGTTGTTGTTTGTTTGTTTTTTTTAATTTATTTTTTATTATGTTCAGTTAGTCACTATATAGTACATAATTCGTCCTTGATGCCGTGTTCAGTGATTCATTAGTTAAGTGTAACTCCCAGTGCTCATCACAGCAAGTGCCCTCTTCAATACCCATCACCCTGTTACCCCCTCCCCCCAATCTCCTCCCCTCTGAAACCCCCAGATTCTTTCTCAGTGTCCATAGTCTTTTGTGGTTATCTCCCTTTCTGATTTCTCCTCCTTTGGATTTCCCCTGTGGTCCTCCGTGCTGTTGATTATGTTCCACATACAAACAAGAGAAACCGTATGATAATTGTCTTTCTCTGTTTGACTTACTTCACTTAGCATAATTCCCTCCGGTTCCATCTATGTCGTTGCAAATGGTGGGTATTCATCCTTGCTGATGGATGAATAATGTTCCATGGTGTATATGTACCACATCTTTTTTATCCATTCGACATGGTGTTTTTTAAATCTTACATGCGACTGGGAAAGACTTCATCATGTTGTGGCCCACTACGATTCTGCACAAGAGTAAGCGTAGTCTACTCTTAACAGAGATGGGTTTGTGTAGCTAAATCTTCAATGCTTGCTGGAGTTCTGGCCCAGGAATGGGATGGGTCTAAGCCCGTCTTTTGTATGTTAATGAGCTTTCACAGCAAAGGTTTATGAATTAACACAGATGGACGTATTCTTGAAGAAAGACATTTATCTCCTTATTGCTTCCTGTGATGGATTGTTCGGAGCTAAGGGAACACCAGGCCTGAACCAAATCTCCTGCTGCCCTATATAGTTTGTACAATCTCCTTTCCAATAACACAGAGTCAGGGCAGCCCCGCTGCCAGACCAGCACTTCCTCAGGATAGACATAATATGACAGGATAGAACCATCTGTAATACAAATCAACACCGGTATTTTCAAAGTAAGCACTTGAAGAGATTTCTTGAACAAGAAAACACGAATTTGCCGAGTTGTGTGCTGACTTGGAGTTGAAGTAAGAGTACAGCATGAATTGCATTGCCCTGAGTATTACATTTTATCCTGATGTGTTTTAAGTTGAACTGGGTAAACAGTGTTAGATGCTCTATTAGTGTTAATATTGCAGGATGCTGTGATTATGTATGATTCTTTTGTAAAACTATTGCATTCTATTTTTTATTGCTCCTTTGATCTCTAGCAGGTAGTGAAAATGAAATTTGTAACTTAAAATATGTTGTCTTTGATGCAGAAATTAATTTTCATGTTGCAAATATACTGATTTCTAAAACGTTATAGCTGGAGGGTGGAAAAAGATACCTTTAGTCTGCAAAAAAAAAATGATGACACTTTCTGTTCCTTTTTCAAATGTTGTCTACAGCCATTTTATCTTTTAAAGTTTTGAATCTTAATTTAAGGTGAGGGACCTATATCCAATGACTCGATGCAGAGTTTTGAGAAACAGCAAGGAGGTTGAACTTAGAAGGTAGATGTACTTAAATGATCACCGTTGAACTAGGATTCGTTTTCTTGTTCTAGCGTTAGCTTTGTTTTCTTCTAGATAGCATAGGATTGGGGACTACCTCCTTGTTGGTTTGTTTTTAAATATGTATTTGTATATATCCACTCTTACAGTTTGTTTACATTCCACTAATTCCCTAGCAATGATTTTCAAAATATTTTCTGCTATGTAATTCTAATATTTAGTATGTGTGCTGATTAATTCTGTGGTTCCTTGACATGATTGAAGACTATCAATAAAGGGGCACTTTCACATATAACCTTCAGTATTTTAAAAAAATGGTATACTGCGAAATGCTCTTGAAACCATGTATTTTGACAAGGCCTGCTTCCACTTAAACATGTATAAAGTCAGCAGGCAAGTTTCTCAATAATCTAATAATCAGTTATTTCACCTGTCATCTCATATCAAGCCATAATTTTCCTATGGTAGCATTCAACTTACCTGACTCTAGCCACTGCTTATGTATTTCTGTAGCTTGTAAAACATCTAGTTATTGCTCTGTCTATTTTAGCTCGTTCGTTCTAATGATTTATTTTCATTTTCTTTAGGATGCAGACCTGCTGCTAACTGGATTTGATTTATAAGAGGGAAATCTACAGTCAATGGCCACTCTTGTCACGTTGCTACTATGGGAAACAGAATGGTCAATAGGATATGGTCTGATAACTAGTGATGATTGAAGATGCTACTTCGGTCCATGTGAAATCGATGGGAGATAGTGGCTGCATAAAGAGCTTCCTGAGCTTTTCTTGACAAACTCGCCTTGAAGAAGTCGGAGGTGTATTCTACCATTATACGGTCTTTCTCAAGTGGATACAAATACCTTTGCCTCCCTGTAACCAGACAACTACACAGCTAATGTGGGACCATGGCACTGCCCAGATGCATGTGGCCAAATTATGTTTGGAGAGCAGTAATGGCATGCTTGGTACACAGGGGATTGGGTGCCTCATTGACTCTCTGCGTGTTGGGATGTTTACTTCAGGCTGCCCATGTGCTTTCCCAAAAATTGGATGATGCAGACCCACTGGTGACTACCAACTTCGGCAAGATAAGGGGGATTAAGAAAGAACTCAATAACGAAATTTTGGGGCCTGTTATTCAATTTCTTGGGGTTCCGTATGCTGCCCCACCCACAGGGGAACATCGTTTTCAGCCTCCAGAGCCACCATCCCCCTGGTCAGATATCAGGAATGCGACTCAGTTTGCTCCCGTGTGCCCCCAGAATATCATCGATGGCAGATTGCCGGAAGTCATGCTTCCTGTGTGGTTTACTAATAACTTGGATGTGGTTTCATCATACGTGCAAGACCAGAGTGAAGATTGCCTATATTTAAACATATACGTTCCCACTGAGGATGGTGAGTTTACTGCAGAAAAAGCAAGGAGATAAATTTATATTTCCTTTTCTATTCTAAGTTCTAACAATATTAATTCATGTGTACTGGTAGCATGCATGGCTTTTCCTGTTGGCATGTAGACATACTTTACATGCTTGCATGCCGCTCTTTTTGTTTATGTGTGTTGGTGTATCTGTTCTTATTTTTTTCCTGTGCCTACTCATTTTCTTTCCTCCGCAGCACGTGTATTTAGGTAGAAATGGGCTCCTATTTTCCATTTCCTACCGAATGACTTCTGAGAAGATGCATCAACATGTCTCCATTGCATGTGCAGGCTCAACGAACTGGGGATCTTTCGCACTCAGTAAATGCAGGAGCATATTAAGTTAGATAGTGGTGTTGCATGTTCCGGCGGTCTGTGATGGAGCGCCATGTTATTTTCTAGTCTTCTATTCATTTTTCAGTAAAAAGAATATCCAAGGAATGTGCCAGAAAACCCGGCAAGAAAATATGTAGAAAAGGAGGTATGTATAAAAGTGGAAATAAAAAATGGGGGAAAAAGCTTACAGAGGAAGAAGGTACTCTCCCTAAGGATGATTTGCTGATGCTGGAAAGTCAATGGTTAGGTGATATTTGGAATTCATGAAGCCTGTCAAGGAATAGAAAGATGGTGAAGGAGAGCTGTAGCTGAGTAGATAACATTGATGACGCTCACTGGTGGTGCCTTGTGTTCTGGTGCTGGTAGCATTGATAGGAATTGAATCTCTGCTCTGAGTTTGTGTTTAGAGGAAAAGATATTTAGGCTATGACATTGCATGCAAGGAGTCCAAATGTTGCTGCCTTGCCAACTGGTTGACTTTTTCTCTGAACCCTGTTCTCCAAATACAGATTTCTGTTCCTCTTAAAACTGATCAGTTCAGTCACAAACCTAGTTTTTTGCTTGTTTATTCTTAGCTACTTCTGAATGCCCTATGAACTTTCTCATATCAGGGTAAATTTGCCATGACTGTTGGGCAATTACCATTATTAAGTAATGGTATTTTTTTCCAGATAGTGTATATTTTCGGTTACTCTTCCAGAAAAGAATGAGGTTTTGCAGATTTTTATACTAAATATTTACAGTCTTAAAATTACTTTAACATTTTTGTATTTATGTTAAACAATTTAAAACATAGGGAAGAACATGATTCAGAAGCTACAATTAAATCAACCTTCAAATCATCCTCTAGCCAGACTGAGTAAATGTAGACACTGACAGCTGCAAGCTTGCATCTGAATGTAGCTTGTCCACACTCCATTTTTATATAACATCCAGTAAATCACTCATAGGAGAATATGATTTTCTAGGGCAGTAAATCATCCAAGTGTTATTTTGACCTTATTCATAACTTTGTAGAATTTCTAATCTTCATACAGAAGTCATATTAATATTCTAGTGGTGTACATTCTATCTCTCTACGCACTTCTAAAGCTGTCTGGACCAAGTCAGATTTCATTACAACATCCTTGTGGGGCAGGGAGTGTCTAAGCTGTTCTGTTTTACGAGGATTGCATTATATGGAAGAGCTTCATACAACAAAACTCTCAATTGTCGATCAGAGTATTTGTATTAAATTGAGTTTTTTGTTTTGTTTTGTTTTTGTTTTTATTTCTTTGGTCATATTAGTAGAGTGAGATCTGACCTGTAGTGTATTACTGATGCCACGATTTGGGTTAAAAGCGCAGTGTACTTGAGAAGGTGGATATAGAGAACACAAAGTCTTTTATACAACTAAAACAAAGTCTCTTGTTTTTCCCCAAATGAGAATAACTGCAGTAATTTACATGCCTTCAACTAAAGTACAATACTGCAGTGGTTATTATTATGCAGCTTATCAAGCATGTGTAATTAGCTAAGTGACTTTCACCTCCTATCACAAAGATGTTGATTCACAAAGTCATAAATAAAGATGCTATTGAAGATTGTATAAATAGAACATAATACATGAAAATATGTACAATCAAGAAAATGATAAGGATACTGAAAAGGTATGCTAGTAAGTGAGAAAGTGACCTTTCCTCTCATACAACTTCAGGGGGAAATAGATTCGTTAGAAAATTCTTTTTCATTGTTCTTTGGATTGTTGGTTCCATCAGCTGTATGAGAGAGTTGGCAAAGAGGTGTGTAAGGTTGTGCTTTTTACTTTGGCAAGCTTTGAACTGATTTCTAATTAGCCAGAGGATAAAATCTGTAGGTACTTACTTCAATGTGTGTGGTTTCTAGTGCAAATCTATTGTGCTTTTATGTTAAGCAGTTTAAAAAATTATTTTGCATTGGTATTTAATATATCCTATTATTACTAAATAAGTTTGTACTTTTATTAGCTGTTTGTATGTTACCCCAAAATCTAAGTAATGAAGATTTTAAATGTGGTCTTCTATATAAATAACCTTTTTTAAACCAAAAACTAAAGTTTAGAGCTTGACTTTAAGCAGAGGAGTAGAACTTTTTCCCCAAACTTTTAACTTTTTTTTCCTCCTTTATCATGGAGAGTCTCTCTTGGTCATTCCAAGAAATCCCATTATTCTGGTTCAATAAAATAATAGTCATTTCATATCTACACATATACCAATATATGTTGCGTATGGATTATAAATTCTCCAACAGAATTCTAGAAGTTTATAAATGATGGTTCAGGAATGATAAGAATAGGTGTGTTGCATTTTATAGGTGTTGAAGATATTTTTAGCTTGCTATTATTTATCTCTTTCTTTTTAACTGTGTATAGTTACCTTCCAAGGCAGATGAACCTCCCCCCACCCCTGTGCCAAGTACACTATAATCGGTGTATTCTGTATTAATCCAAACTTATTTCTTAATTGCCTTAATCATTTACTCTTCAAGGGAGGTCAATAATGAATGAAACAAAGATCCTTTTTCCCATAGAACTTACTGAATTTAAATAAGTTTACAAAGAACAAAGCATTTTCTCTGCTGTAGTCTATATAATAGGAAGAAAATCTTTTATTTCCCCAAGAGATGCCTTGCTATAGTTTTTTCTTAAATATTTATTTATTTGTTTGAGAGAGAGAGAGAGAACTTGAGTATAAGGGGCAGAAGGAGAGGGAGAGAGAGACTCTCAAACACACTCCATGCCTAGTGCGGAGCCTGTCAAGGAGTCCGAAATGGAGGGAGAGGCAGAGCTCAGTCTCATGACCCTGAGATCACGACCCTGAGATCACAACCCCGAGATCACAACCTGAGCCTAAACCAGGAGTACGACGCTCAACTGACTGCACTACCCAGGCTTTCGTTTTTAGGTAGAGCTCTTATAATATTTTCCTGTGCAGTTGAAGAAAAAAAAAACATTTTTATCAATAGGCTTCCTCTCATTTAAAACAGGTCCCAGTTGCACTTTTCAATCTATCTTTTTATATTTCCCATGATAGTTTTAGCCATATGTTAATTACTCTCTAGATATTTCTTCAGGGTTTTATCCTTTCAAAATTGAAAGATGAGTGCTTAAAATGAGATGGCTGTCAACACTGGGCCAAATAGGCAGATAACACGTGACAGAAACTGGAATTTGGATGTAGAAAAGATATTACTATCTATATTTTATAAATAAGGAAGTAGGTTCTGAGGTTAAGTGTTCTGACCCAATTTCTATTGCTAGAAAGTGGTAGTTAGGTTTGGTCCTAGTTCTTGCTAGTATTAGATGCATTTCCATTATGTTAAATTACCTCTAGTAGAGATTTCTATAGCAGAGGCTCACATCTCTCCACCTTCCTGATCTCCCTTTCTTCCCCCCTCCTCAAATATATTATGAATTCTCTTTATTTTATCTGTTGACTCTATTTTAGATGAATTTAATGCTCACTTTAATTGAATTGGGTCAAGTCCATGATAGTAACGGATTTCCAGAAAACTTGCTAGTACCCATTTTAGTGACCATTCTTAAATCCTACACATAATTTTCTTATTGTCTAGACCAAGATCCCAACATATTTCTCTAGGCTACAATCAGGAATAGCTTTAATTTGCTTATGTTTCATTTTGTTTCTCTAGTTTGCTGTCTTGTGAGAGTTGCCAACAAACAGAAGAGTGGTCAAATATTAGGCAGTAAACATGAGAAGGAGGAACAAGGGACCCAGAAAATCCACAAACAAATTGATTGGCTCATGGATACCCTAGAGTTGTGCAGCTTTGCATTTCTCCAGCACTTTGACTATTATTTGCATAGCTCTTCTGAGATGAATACAGAAATGATTTTCATTTCTTCAGTGTGAGAAATTCTTAACCTGCTTTTTTCATTTACCCCAATTTTTAATGTACAGAAAATTGGAATCTTAATAGATGCCTCTTGCATAATTTTTTACTCTTTGAGTATTTTATTCCTGATTTTCACATGCATTTTACTTTTACGTTTTCTATTTAGTCACCATTACCTGAGATAATACAGACATCGGTGGCTCAATGGGTTAAGCCCCGGCCTTCGGCTCGGGTCATGGTCTCGGAGTCCTGGGATCGAGCCCCGCATTGGGCTCTCTGCTCGGCGGGGAGCCTGCTTCTTCCTCTCTCTCTGTCTGCCTCTCTGCCTACTTGTGATCTCTCTCTGGCAAATAAATAAATAAAATCTTAAAAAAAAAAAAAAAGCCCTTTCCACAGATTTAGGGTCTCTTTGGTTGTTAGTTGAACATAGATATTGACTTTTCCCTAATTAATTATACTTAACAATACTCTCTTCACTGTCAATGTGCTTTAAAGGAGATTATATTCCAGAATGCTCATCCTTCTGGCTGATACTTTTTTTTGGCTGACACATTTTTAACTAATCTATTCATCTAACAAATATTTACTGAGTCCTTACTCTGTGCTGATGGGATTACTGCTCTAGGACCCAGAGATAGAGCAGTGGAAAAAAAAAAAAAGTTCTTGACATCCAGGAGCTTACATCTAGTGTGTAGAGACAAACTGTAGACGATAAACACAATCAACAGCTAAAGTTAAAAGATGGAAGATGAGAAATCAACAGAGTGTGGTGAATCAAGGGTGCTGGTGTGAAGGATAAGGGTCATTTTAAACAAGATACTTAACATAATCCTCATTCCAAGGAAGACCTGAAGGAGATGAAGTGGGTATCTGGGCAAAGAGCAGAGTAAAGAGCTAGTGCAAAGGCGTTAAGGTGAGAGTCTGTGTTGTGTAGTTAAGGAACAATTTGCACTATAGTATACCTGGAAAGGCTAAAGGGAGAGAGGCAGGGAGAGAGACTCAGATCTGACATTTTATTAAAGAGGTCATGCCACTACAGCAAAGGAAACCATGAACAAAATGAAAAGGTAACCTACTGAAAGGAAAGATATTTGCAAATGATATATCTGATAGGGGTTAATATTCAAAATACATAAAGAACTTATGCAATTCAATACCAAAAAAAAAAAGACCCCACCCAAATAATACAATATAAAAATATAAAAATGGCAGAGGACCTGAATAGACATTTTTCTGAAGAAGAGATACAGATGGCTAACAGACATACTGAAAAATGCTCTACATCATTGATCATCAGGGAAATGCAAATCAAAACCACAATGAGGTATCACCTTATACCTGTCAGAGTGGCAAGTATCAGAAAGATAAGAAACGACATGTGTTGGCAAGGACGTAGAGAAAAAGGAGCCCTTGTGAACTGTTTGTTGGTAGGGATGCAAATTGGCACAGCCACTGTGGAAAACAGTATGGAGTTTCCTCAAAAGAAATTTAACAAAATTACTGTACAATGAAGTAATTCTGCTACTGGGTGGGTATTTACCCAAAGAAAAGAAAAACACTAATTCAAAAAGATATATAACCCCTATGTTTATTGTAGCATTATTTACAATAGCTAAGATATGGAGGCAACCTAAATGTCCATAGGTAGATGAATGGGTAAGAAGATATGGGAAATATATATAATATTATTCAGCCATAAGAAATAATGAGATCTTGCCAGCTAGAGCAACAGCTAGAGGGTATTAGTGAAATAAATCTGCTAGAGAAAGACAAGTGCTATGTGATTTTATTTATGTATGGCATCTAAACAATAAAGAAAGAAACAAACAAAACAGAAACAGATCCATAAATACAGATGATGAATTGACGATTGCTAGAAGAGAGAGAGGTGGGGGATGGGTAAAAATGAATGAAGGGGAGTTGAGGTACAGGTTTCCAGTTATAGAATAAATAAGTGATTGGGATGAAAACTTCAGCAAAGGGGAAAAAAGTCATTCTGGCTGAGGTATTGATAAATTGCAGAAGAGTATGGGGAAACTGGGAAAGCAGATAAGAGGCTATTTTAGCCCAGACAACATATGAGCCTGGTCCAGGCTCAGTCCAGGGTAATAACAATGGAAGTGGTAGAGTCTCAATGTTTTCTGAAGGTCACATTTTTTCGTATTAATTTGTTATGAGCTGTGAAAGAAAATGAGTCAGAGAATATTTCTAGATTTTTGATCTGAGTACTTAAATTAATAGATTTGCCATCAAGTAAGTTGAAAAAGGAGAACGTAGGATGTTTTAGGGGGAGGCACAGTGGAAAGATGTTGCATACTTTTGGACATGTTAAATTTAAGGTGACTTATAGACATTCAAATTCAGACCTCAAGGAACTAGTTTGAAGTTCAGGTGACAGGTATAGGAGGTATAAATTGAGGAATCATTGTGGTACAGAAGGTAAAGATTTGAGGTAAAGTTATAAGGCTGAGTGAGAATAAAAGTAACTAAATGAAAATAGAGAAAAGAAAAAAGACACCAAAGACTAATCCATGAGACCTTCCATTAAGAGGGCTGGAAGAAGAGAAGGAAAACAATGGAGACCGAAAAAGTGTTATGTGTGAAATGGTAGGTACACCAAGATTTTTTGTTGTTGTTGTCCTAGAAACGTAGTAAAGAAGTGATGACATAGTAATCAATTTTACCAAATGAACTTTTGTGGAGTGTGTAAGTCTGACCACTGGAGTGGGCTAAGAGAAAGTGGGATATTTGGAGTTCCTGAGTGTAAATAACTATTTTAAGGAGTCTTGCTATAAGATAGATCAGGAAGGGCGCCTGGGTGGCTCAGTGGGTTAAGCCTCTGCTTTTAGCTCAGTTCACGATCCCAGGGTCCTGAGATCGAGTCCCGCATTGGGCTCTCTGCTCAGCAGGGAGCCTGCTTCCCCCTCTCTCTCTGCCTGCCTCTCTGCCTACTTGTGATCTCTGTCTGTCAAATAAATAAATAAAATCTTAAAAAAAAAAAAAGACATCAGGAAAAAATGGGCACATAAGGAAACAGAGGTTACTTTTATTGCTGTAGGTTAAGATGAGAGAAATAAAAACATGTTTGTATAGTAGAAAGGGAGCAATGGAAAATAAAGAAGACAGTAGGCTGCCAGAATAATGCTTTTATAGAAAGATGGGCTCTAGTACACAGTTGGAGGTTTTGGATTAAAAAAATTATAAATAGGGGTGCCTGGGTGGCTCAGTGGGTTAAGTCTCTGCCTTGGGCTCAGGTAATGATCTCAGGGTCCTTGGATCAAGCCCTGGATCTCAGCAGCAGGTCTTCTTCTCCCTCTTCCTCTGTGATCTCTCTCATTTTCTCTCTCAAATAAATAAATAAAATCTTTAAAAAAGAGCATAAAAAGATAATTTAACATTAATGCTAAGAAGAGTACATGAGTAAGAATCCTTGAGTAGAAGTGGTAGTGGGTTTCTGTTTTTATCTGATTGCTTTTATTTTGCTTGATGTGTAATATTAAGAGGAATGGAGATAGAATTAACATTGGTGAGCTCTTAATTTATTCTAGAATGGGGTGCCTTGCTGGCTCAGTCAGTAGAACATGCGACTCTTGATCTCAGGGTTGTGAGTTCAAGTTCCCTGTTGGGTGTAAAGATTACATTAAAAAAAAATTTTTGTTCTGGAATTTAGCCTTATTAATCTAATATAACAATTTTATGAGAGTTTTATTACCATATTATAAATGCAGACATGGAAGACCAAAGAGGTTAGGTATCTTGTCCAAAGATACGAAATTTGTTGGTGACCACTTGTATTTCCTTTGAGGTAATTTTTGAACAAGGAATAAAATAAAACAATACAACAGCAACAATGGCAGTCTTGTTTATATGGGATCCCAGATCAAAAAGAAAATGAAATTGGTTGCCAGTTTGCTAGTAGACAAAAATCACTGCATACTGGAATGTAGTATGTACTGCATACTGGAATGGATGCGTATCAGGTTCATTTGGGGGTTTGAAGATGAATGGAAACCAAATTGTACCAGAGATTTGACTCCATATTCGAATTAGTAACCTTGGACAGCTGCGGTTAAGTCTTCTAAAAACTAAACAGTTTTAAGTTGGAACTCTGAAATGAAGTAGATCTAAAGGGTTGTAAAGTTTTAAAAGAATAGCATCAATTGTTCTATTGTTTACTGACAGTCAGAGAGAGTCCTCTGAAGCAGATGATTAAAAGACCATTATAGTTGTCCAACTCAATTTCTCCAGAGAATAAATACCTTTTTTCTAATAGAAACTGGGGTTGAAGTTGAAAACATTTAAGACTTATGTTACCAGCAAAGAGAGTTATACCACAAAATAAATCCTTTGTAGAAACTGCTTTTCTTTTTCCTCTCCAGTGTATAATAAATAATGTATTTTTTAATGTATTGTTTTCACATATAGGACATGCTACAAGCTTAATAATTATGATGTAACTGTTGCTTTAAATTACTTCTGTATTACTTAGCATTACAGATTTTGTTGATAATCTTTTGGCTTTTAATATTTCTCCTGTGAGTGCTCTTTTTCCTCCCTGTTGTAGTGGTACATGCTAAAATAGCCTAGGAAATGACCAATTTCAAAAATCATCAGCATATAGGGGCGCCTGGGTGACTCAGTGGGTTAAGCTGCTGCCTTCGGCTCAGGTCATGATCTCAGGGTCCTGGGATCGAGTCCCACATCGGGCTCTCTGCTCAGCAGGGAGCCTGCTTCCTCCTCTCTCTCTCTGCCTGCCTCTCTGCCTACTTGTGATCTCTCTCTGTCAAATAAATAAATAAAATCTTTAAAAAAATATCATCAGCATATAAATTCTCTAGTAACAATTAGATAAACTCATAGATTTGATAACCTTAAATGCTGGACTAGATGTGGAAGCATAATTTCTGATGTTAAATTTTCTCATGGCCATTTATGAGAGAACAGAGTACTTTATGTAACATTTCCTGTATTAGTTTCCTAGGGCTGCTGTAACAATGGAACAAATTGTGTGGTTTACAATAACAGAGATTATTTATTCTCTCACAGTTCTGGATTTGAGAAGTCCAGAGTCGAGGAGTTGGCGGGTGAATGATTTCTGTAGCTTTTGAAGGAGAATCTCCTTGCCTCTCTCTGAGATTCTGGTGGTTTCCAAAAGTTCTGGGCATGCCTTAGGTTGTAGATGCATCACTCCGATTCTACCTCTGCTATCACATGACTTTCTTCCCTGATTGTCTTCCCGTGTCTCTGTGTCTTCACATGGTTTTCTTATAGGACACCAATGACAGCATTTATGGGCCATTTTAATGCAGTATGACCTTATCTTAATTACATTTTCAAAGCCCCTATTTCTGAATAAGGTCATTGTATTTTGCTAGGGCTGCAGTAACAAAGTATCACAAACTGCATGGCTTAAACAACAGAAGATTTTTGTTTATGGTTCTGAAGGCTAGAAGTCTGAGATCAAGGTGTCCACAGGGTTGATTCCTTTTGAGAGTTGTGAAGAAGAATCTGGTGTGTTTCCCTCCTCAGGCTTACAGATGGCTATTTTCTCCCTGTGTCTGTGCACATGACATTCTCCCTGTATGCATGTCTGTGTTTAAATTACCCCCCTTTAAAATCTTTTTTTTAAGTTGAGATATAATTGACATATAACACCATATTAGTTTCAAATATACAGCATAATGATTTGATATTTTTATGTATTGTGAATTGATCACCATACCAAATCTAATTAACATCATCACCATACATAGTACATAGTAACACTTCTTTTTCTTGTGATGAGAAATTTTAAATTTATTCTTAGCAACTTTCAAGAATATATATATACATATATGTATATATATATTCTGTTAGATATATTAGTAACTGTAGTTACCAGCTATTACATCCTCATGACTTATTTTGACTGGAAGTTTATACCTTCTGACCTCCTTCACCCATTTGCCCACACCTCACCCCCACCTTTGGCAACCACCAATCTGTTCTCTGTATCTATATGCTTGTTTTTTTTTTGTTTTTTTTTTGTTGTTGTTGTTGTTAAATTCTACACATAAGTAATATCAAACAATATTTGTCTTTCTCTTTTGGACTTATTTCACTTAGTATAATGCCCTTAGGATCCATCTATTTGTCACAAATGGCAAGATTTCATTCTTCTTCATGGCTGAATAGTATTCCTGTGTGTGTGTTTGTATATGTGTGTATGTCTGTGTCACATCTTCTTTGTCTGTTTATCCATCAGTGGACATTAGGATTGTTTCCATTTCTTGGCTAGTGTAAATAATACTGCATTGAATATAATGAATATAACTTTTCCAATTTTCATTTTCTTCAGATAAATACTCAGAAACAGGATTTAGTGGATTGTATGATAATTGTATTTTTAATTTTTTAAGGAACCCTCTTACTGTTTTCCATAGTGGCTGTGCCATTTATATTCCCACCAGCAGTGCATGACGGTTGCCTTTTCTCTACATCCTCAATAATACTTGTCATTTCGTGTCTTTTTGATACTAACCATTCTGGAAGATGTGATGTGATATCTCATTGTGGTTTTGATTGATTTCCTGATGATGAGTGATGTTGAACATCTTTACATGTACTTGTTAGCCATCTGTATCTCTTTGGAAAAGAGATACCTATTCAGATCCTCTGCTCATTTTTAAGTTGGATTGTTTGGTTGTTTTTGTCAAATTACTCCTTTTTATAAGGACACAAATTAGGTGGGGTCGGGTCCACCCTAATGATCTCATCTTAACTAAAAACATCTGTAAAGACTATTTTAAAATAGGGTCATATTCTGAGGTTTTCAGGGTTGGAACTTCAACATATAAATTTTGGAGTAACACAATTTTTCCTATAACGTCACATTCTGAGGTTCTACTTGGACATGAATTCTTGAGGATCTCTAAGCACACTTCCAATTTTTTTAAAACTGAATCTCCAGAAAGATTTCAGAATGGTATTATCATTATACTCATTGCATAGATTGAAAAATTATTGCTTATTGAAGTTAAATAACCTACCCAAAATCACATGGCTGCTAGTTAAGTGTGCTGGGGGATTCCTTTTCAAATGAGGACTCAATGTGAGGGACACCTGGGTGGCTCAGTTGTTAAGCTTCTGCCTTTGGCTCAGGTCATGATCCCAAAGTACTGGTATTGAGCCCCACATCAGGCTCCCTGCTTTGCAGGAAGCCTGCTTCTCCCTCTCCCATTCCCCCTGCTTGTGTTCCCTCTCTGGCTATCTCTCTCTGTCAAATAAATAAAATCTTAAAAAAAAAAAAAAAGAAGAACTCAAATGTGATAGTCAGGCCCTCCAATAGTTACTGATTCTTTCTGCTCTTCTGGAAAGTTTCCTTAATTTGTTTTTTAGGTATTTTTCTATCAAGATAGGGTGATAGGCATTAGTTTAGATATTTTTGAATATGCAAGTGCTTGACTCTGTGACAAAAAGATTCAGATTTTTTAACTTTCCCTGAATTTTAAACATTTTATCTGGATAGTTGCTTATATGCAAATATAGTTTTAGTAAAAATTAAGAGCCCATCAATTTAACATTGTAGTAGCATTGATGTTCACTACTGTTTCATTTGTCATATATAAGCAATTAAACAAAGATCTTTTTAAAATAATTTTTAATTTAAGACCTATTCCTTTGTTTGCTGTAATTCTGTTCATCTGGTATCTACATAATGATAGCATTAGAGTGATTTAATTATAGCCCTTAATTTTCATTAAAGCATGTAAAATGTTGCAATAATTAGTTTTAAACAATGGCAAAAAGATATTTTAATAAAAGGAGTTGGGGTCATTGCAGCCATAATTATGATTTGGAGAATCATAAAATCAACAGTCTTAATTTTCTGCTTCTCATTTCAGGACTAAAAAAAAGAAGTGTTCATTCTTCCTTTCATCCTTTTTTTTTTTTTTGAGGCGAAGACTTTTGGAGCATTTAGGCCAAAAAAGAAAATGGCCACCTGTTGTCTCTTAGTCTTAGGAGGATGATACAAAAGCACTTTCTCTCTCTTTTCTTTCTCTCACAAAAGAGTTCCTATTATGTTTCTCCACAAAACTGCAGGGCTTCTCTTCTGGAATCATCTCTCTAACTTCCTCAAAGTAGGAGTGGGAGGAGGAAGAAAGGGGATAAAGGGATAATGAATTCAAGGCAGGTAGGACACGAGGAAAAACGTAACTCTGCCAAGTAGATCAGAAGCATTTGTAAATAGAGCTGTTCCCAGGAAAGGAAGAGGGAGGCCTAGGTAGAATTATTAAGAACATATGTGCTCCTTCTGATCTGGATTCCTGGGCCTCTCAGGAATAGATATGTCCCTGTGAAGGGGATTTCTGAAAAGAGGAATGCCTATAGCTAGTGCTAGCTTTGCTTTCCTGTTAGGTTCCCATTCATCATCTTCCTCCACTGATCGATCGTCTTTCTAGGCAATGAGCAAGTCTGGCCTCAGTCTGTAGCTCTAAGCTTTCATCAGGAGGAACTGATGGGTCCCTTTGGCACAATAATCTACAGGCCAGGCAGATCATGAGGATTCTAAGCTGTCTCTGAGCAGGGCAGTCAAGTAGCCCACTAGTACGTCTGTTGACCTGCTTCCAAGTCCTCATCATCACAAGCCCCCGGACTCTCTCTCACACATCTCAACACCACCAGGACAGCTTGGATTTCATTCCATACACAAATAGGGAAAGTCCACTTAGAGTGCCAAGATTTCCCTTAGAAAAAAGAAAAAGGTGGGGTGGGGGAGATGTCTTTGTTTTTAAAAAATTAGTTTGACAGTCATTTATTTAGGGAATTAACTCCATTTCAGTGAAAACTGGAATATCCATAAATCTGGATTCTGAATAGAATTTTTTTTTTCTATAATGATCATTTAAACTATTTTGTATTCCAACTCACTCTGAAAGGTCAAGGATGAGATTTGGGTTTTTTTTTTTTCCTCTTTGTATTGTGAAGACCTTTCTTTGGCCACTTGTGCAGTTTAGCAGACTGTTCTCAGGGGAAAAAACAATACCCTGTAGAATGTTTACTGGGACCTCAGACTGCCATTAAATGGAATCTTTGACTATCAGAGTGATGCTTTTTTCTCTTTCTCTCTTTCCCCCTTCTTCCCTCCCAGTCTCTCTCTCTTCTCTCACTAGTTCCAGTGTTGCTTTGCTCTCGTTTATGTTCTATGTCCAGAAGGCACTGCCTAAAATTTCGACATGGCTGTTCCCTCTCTCTCTCGAGCCTACTGTAGGCCAAACATCCTTGTCCAGAACTACAGGAGACTCATTTGGGCAGGACACATTTATTTTTTGCCCTCAGGGAGTTTACTTTGCAATGAGAGCCTGCTGGGAACAAGAAATCAGACACTTTTGTGGTGGCTATGTCTGTATTACCAAGTAAATGTAAGCCTTGTTTGTATTAAAATCTCAGAACAAAATGAGGAAATGGCTGTTTCTGTGGGGGGAAGAAAAAAGGTAATGATGATGATATTTGGCACTGGGTTCTGTATAATAAAACATTTAATTAAATCTTTAAATGTGTATGGAGCACAAAATATGCACATTAGAATAAAACACATCAGGCATAACCAAAACTATAATTATATCAGCCCTGTGCCTGAGCCCACCTTAGTTACTCTGCCAAGAAGCAATGCTTTAAAACTTTCTATCCATCTGTTTAAAAAAAAAAAAAAAAAAAAAAAAAAGCCTGTGCTGTACCTATACAAATCTCTGGAAAGCTTGAGAATGCTTTGGCTACTGATAGAGCAGCTGCTGAGTTATGGGGCTACAGTCTGTCTCCTCTTCTGGAGGTAAATGAACAGCTGCTGCTCTGTAGTTCTTTCCACACTTCTGTTGAGTGACTTCTCAGTACAGGGCCCTGTGGTAGGCCCCAGACACACGGAGATAAAAAGGGCATTAAAGAGCTGCCCTCAAAGGGCTCGCTAACTCTTGGGGGTAAGAGATTCAGAAACAAAAAAAAAACAAGGTAGTAAGCACCCCAAGGGAGGGAAGCAGGGAGCATGATGGGGATACATAGGAGAGGTGTCTATGGCTTAGAGATGTCTTATGATAGACAAATGTCCCTGATGTGAACAAATATTGTAGTCCTTCAATGTGTGGCATGTGGGACCATTTTATTGAGTTACTCCAGATTAAATGATTTCTGTGCTTATTTAAAATGTATGTGTGGGGGAACTTGAGTGGCTCAGTCAGTTAAGTGTCTGCCTTCTGCTCAGGTCATGATCTCAGAGTCTCTGCTCTGTGGGGAGCCTGCTTCTCTCTCTTGCTTTACCTACTGTTCCCCTGCTTGTGTGCGTTCTCTCCCCCCCCTCTCTCATTGTGTCTGTCAGATAAATAAATAAAATCAAAATGTGTGTGTGTGTGTGTGTGTGTTTGGTTGGGGGGTCTATATGTATGCATATCTATATGTCTCCTTCTTTGCCAAGGTATCAGTTGTCTCCTATTACTGCTCTCATATTGCCAGGCTCTGGAAACACTACTGCTCATTTCTGAAGTGGTTGAAACTCATGGATTGGAAGACTGAACAACCACATTTTAAAAACACACAAACAAAAAAACTCGTTTGTGAAAGAAAAATGAAGAGGCTTAAAATGAGTTAGGGACAACTGCATGAGTTGTCCCTAACAACTTAAGTATATAGGCTTTGTTCAAAAATCTTTTTTTTAAAAGATTTTATTTATTTATTTGACAGAGAGATAGAGAGATCACAAGTAAAGAGAGAGGCAGGCAAAGAGAGAGGGGAAAGCAGTCTCCCAGCTGAGCAGAGAGCCCGAATCGGGGTTAGATCTCAGGACCCTGAGATCATGACCTGAGCTGAAAGCAGAGGCTTAACCCACTGAGCCACCCAGGTGCCCCCAAAACTCATTTTAAAAAATTTTTATTTTCTTCTTAACTGAGGCAGCTGAAGAGGTTGCTTTTGAATACTTGAAGTGAACACCTCACATGATTTTGAAGCTGATTGGGCTTTACTGATTGTGAAGCTCTAGGAGTCAACTGTCTCTCTCCACAAGGTGACCTCTTGGGGGTTATGTGCAGGCATTGCTTACCCCTGATACTCAGGATGTTCCAGACATTATCCTTCCACCTTGGCGTGCCTTTTCCCTTCTTCTCCACTTCCTTCACCTGGAGCCTCCATCATTTCTTGTTTGAACTACTGCAATAGCCTCATACCAGGTGTTCCTATTTCCATTCCTGCTCCTGAATTTCATTCTACATACAGAGCCAGTGGGATTTTTTTTTCTTTGATGTCTGAAATCAAATCATAGTGCTCCTTTCTTAATCCATAGAAGAATTCCTGTTGTTTTTAGAATAAATGTAGGACTCCTGACTGTGGCCTACAGGATCTTCCATAAGACTCCTGCCCATGTCTGCAATTTCCTTCCATCTATTTCTCCCTTGCTCTCTACTTCTGGCCTTGCTGATCTCCTTTTGGAGGCCAATCTATCCTACCTCAGGATCTTTGAACTTGTTGTTCCTTCTAACTTGAATATACAGTGTCTACCTCTTCTCCTGTCTACGTTTTCTAATTCAGGGCTTGGCAAAATGCCACCTTGTCAGCCCTTTGTTGAGCACTCTGTTAAGGCAACCTCTCTTCACCAGGATTATTCCTTCTATTACATTTTTACCTCCAGATGAAATTATTTTACTCATTTATGTGCTTACATATTTATACTCTCTGTCTGCCCCAGAACATTTCTCTTCTTCACTGCTATATTCCCCAGTACTCACAAGGGATTCAATAAATATTCATTGAAAACATAAACAGCCTAAAGAAACAATGTACTTTGTTGGAGAGAGCCTTCATCTCCCACCATCTGCATTTATTTGAGTAATACTACACCTGCTATCATTTCTCACCAGACATAGCAAGTAAGAATATATTCTCTTCCTCTCTGCTCTGTAGTCACTATTTGTTTATGGCTCCCCAAATGAAGAAAACTTCAAAGCCAACATCAGAGTCCTTAACTAAGAAATAACAATGTTCAGTGGCTCAGCGTCTGACAGATATAACCTGGACTCTGTTGCAGGGGCCCTCAGGGCCGAGTGGCTGCCAACAGCCGAGGCTCTTGGCTCTCTGCCTGTGCACGTTACTGCCAGCCTTATTGCCTCTGCACTGAGTTTATATTTTAATACAGGATGCCAACAACGCATTTGTGTAATAGAAGCACAGAGAATGATTTTCCTTTTCCAGGCCAGAAACTTCATTTTCCCTTCCCACCTTCTAATTTAATTTCCTTTTCCTCTTACCTAACCCCAGTTTCCCTCCTGTGACAAATATATCTTCTTTTATAATTATTATACTTTCTTTTGTCCTTGTTATGCCATCTACCTCTGTAATGGAACTTCTTGCCACTGTTTCTGCTAAGGCATGTCATTTGGGGTTATGAAACAGGCAGAACGTGAGTACTAGATGATCTAAGAAAAGGTCTAACTAGATTTGTTTAAAGGATTTTCTATATAGCATGAAATAGTTCCTCTGGTCTTCTGTGCTTATGATTTAGCCTTTAGTTGGTTCAAATCCCCGTAAACATATACGTGTATCCAGAGGGTCATTTTGTTATGTTCTTCTATTATTAGATATTAGCAACTACTGGCTTTTCCAGGAAAACCAGAAGTCACATTATAAAATGGGGCAAACAAGAGGATGAGATGTTATTGTATGTATAATATAGACCACAGAGCTTGTGAAACATGGTTGGTGGCCAATCACTGGTTGATAAATGAAGGAGCTTTTTGAGCATGGCAGATAATGGGCAGCTTAGATTGCTGAGATAAATGGAGAAGACATTGGCTTTTCTAGTGGATAGTAGAGGCTGGATTCTGGACAGTTCAGGCTGGAGAGGGATAGTGAGAGCATTACAGACGAATTATCTCTCAAGAGATAAATCCAGTTGGCAAGAGATGAATCCAGCAGTAACATAGACTAGATTTGTCTCAAAACTCATTGCAGTGATGATGGAGAAGAGAATGTTAGACTCTTGGCAGGGCTGGCTTCATGGTAGAGTGATCTGTGCAGTCATACTGATCCCTGTACTGAGAATGGCTTCATACTTGGTTAAATGTTCCACGGTCGCCATCTTGACATTCAGAATTATTTTTGAACAAGAGATACTACATTTTCATTTGGCACTGGGCCCCACAAATTCCATAGCCAGTTCAGCTTCCTTTTCGCTGGCATTTCCCCTATACTGCATACCCATTGATGTTCATATAATTCTGAGAGATAGAAAAATAGAAACCCTCTGTGAATGTTGGAAAGTTCCATTAAAACTTTCAACTCAAACACTATGAACATTTGTGTTTGTACTCTTGCAGTTCCCTTCACATTTAAGGGGAACAATGAAAAAGTGATGTGTTGTGACTTGGGGAAACAAAATGTCTGTTTTTCTCATATTCCTATTTTTACGCATTTGTTCATTCTCTCACAAAACAGTTATTAAGCATCTAGTATGTCCTAGAGACTCTTCTAGACACTAGGAGAAAAGCAACTGGATGTGGTGTTTACCATAAGGGGCTAGGAAAAGAAAATAAAAATAATTATTGTAATAGCTACCTATTACGCAATATTTACCAAGGACCAGCTGCTGTTTTAAGGGTTTTATATAGTAGCTTACTTAGTTCCCACAAAGGCCCTATGAAATCATTACTATTAATATCTCCATTTTGCTGTTGATAAATGTGAGGCACAGATAGGTTATATAAATCATATACATTCCATAGCTAGAAAATGGCAGAGCCAGGATTTAAAACCAAGTAGCAACTTAATTGACTGTGCCCTTAGCCAGTAAGTACAACAAATGATAGAGGTGCTGTGAGGGAAGGAGGCAACGGTAAGGCATGGTAAGAGCTGCGCAAAGGTGGGAATCTTCAGTTTTATCTTGTAGGGAACTGGTGAGGAAGGTTTTGTCACAATAACCTTGCTTGACTGTAAGCATGGGGAAGTGGCTCTCCACTGATGAAGAGAATGAACCGAGATGAGGTGGTAGGGGCTTGGCTCGGTAGAGATCAGGAAAGTGAGCCTGGAGCCCTGGGAAGCTCCCAGATCTTGTGTCTGAGGAGATTAGAGGTTTTATATCGGTGATGGCAAGCCATGAAAATTTTTAAGCAAAAACTTGACATAATCAAATGAGCACTATGGAAGGAACATTATCTCCAAAAACATTACAAACGGTAGAATCCAAGGATAAAAAATCAAAGTAGAGACAAGTAGAAGGTTATTGCAGTGGTGTGTCAGTGACCCCAAGGATCTTGCTAAAGGCAGTGCTGGGAAGTAGAAGGAAGTAGAAGGAGGAAATGAAGGATAAGAGACTTTTTTTTTTTTTTTTTTTTTTTTAAGCTCAATAGGATTGGGGTATTGGCTGGTTCTTGGGAAGACTGAGGAAGGCATGAAGTCTACGATGGCTCTAGGAGGTCTCACTGCCTAGTGCTTTCCTTCTTGACTTACTGTCCTTAATTCTCCTAACCAGTCTTTTCCAACATAGCTTCTTCACCAGGACTCAAGAAGGGAGGAAAAGATAGAGAATAAATTAGAATAAAGAAATGAAGTCTGAGAAAGGGAAGATGTCCATGGCAAGGGAGAGAGAGAAAAGGAGGGGAAGGAGAAGATGGAAGAGGACAGGATGGAATAATGAACAGATTTTTAATATCTCATATAACAGATTAAGATAAATTCTTGAAAATAATGCCACATATATATTTATTTTACTAAGTCATCTTTTAAAAATAGAACATGAGGGAAAGATAATTATGTCAGAACAAGAGAGACAGGTGACATGGATGTGTGGCAAAGAGAGGACAGAGTCGTAACTCTGTAACCTATCTTTGATTGGGGCAAGCTTGAAAATGAGAAGGAAGACATGCATAGACAGCAAATCACAAACTGTCAGCTGGAAAGAAAGCAAAATCATCTAGTGAAATGTAAATTGCTAAAAGGAACAGACAGGTGCATAATTTATGTAGATTTGTATTAATGACTAGACAAATGAACATAATTTTTCAGAACACTGGTAACTCAGAAAATATATGTTGATTGAATTAAACATGTATTTTCAGAGCATTTAGCATGTGGCGTGCTTCATGCTACATACTGGAATACAAATCCAGTCTGTGCATATCATAACACACACAGACATAGACCTGCTGAACTTAAGTACTTAACATCTAGTATGAAGACAAATTATGAATAATCAAATGTGTATACTCAGAGACTGGAGAGGTCAATAGGGGGATGAGATGGTACACATCTTAATAAAAATGCAGGAACTCGTTGAGTGTGAATCAGAAAAGTTCCCTAAAAGAGGTAATATTTTGGATCAGCTTTGAAGGACTGGTGGGTTCTCAGCAGGCAGAGGCATAAAGGCTTTTGTCCTGCCAAAGAAAAGGCAGAGCAGTTAGCAAAGTCTGGGGACAGTTAAGTGTCTTGTTACTTGGATCACAGAAAATCCTGAACTGTGATAAAATGACAGTTGTAGTGAAATATTAGAAAACCAGGATGTGTGGTTTTACTATGAACTGTTATGCATTAATAATGTGTGTGTGTGTGTGTGTGTGTGCGCACAAATGCATACACATGCATGTCAGGGATTCTGATAATGAGAAATGTGGTTTCAGAGGATGGTGGGCAAAGAATAGGAAGGGCAGAAAACTTAATTAGATTTTAGGAAAGAAAACTAGATAGGAGGTAATGACCCTATAGTTCATATGAAGAGTGGTTGACAGTGGAAATAAAAGATGATGGATTTGAGAGACATTTCAAAGCAGAATTAGCAGAATTGGAAACTGATTGCGGAAACAGAGGGGTGGACAGAGAGCAGGGAGGCACTGACAAAGTTGAGGGTAGATTGGAGACTATATGGTTCAGAGGAAGGTGATGCTGTTCATAAATCATATTTACAGGTCTACTCGAGGTGTAGAGGAGCTCATGAAAATTTCAGGAAGAATCGATCACATGAATGAATTTACCATTCTTTTATTTCTTCTTTTCACTTTGAAGGTTTAAAAAAAGCTATTTATTGCCTTTGTAGTGTGTTCAAATAAAATAATGATTTCATCAATACACACATATACAAACACAAATACTCTGAAAAAAATCCTACATTCATTTCTTACCAAAGAGGAGAAAAAGATGGTGCATTCTCTGCACTAAAATTCTCCATTACTGTCATTTCTAAGCTGTGTATAGCTCTAGATTTCCAAAAGAAAAATGAATAGCGTACATAATAGTATTCTCAGAGAAAGGCCACCCACTGCCGTAGACTATGTGAGTATGATTCTCATTGACAAGCCAGGATTGAAGAATGTATATAAGGCCAATTGCACAGACTCAGTCTGTTTTTCCAGCTATTTAGCTGTTCACATCAAGTGCTGTGTTTATTTGCATGGAAGTGGAATGGACCCCAAGAACTTGAAAGCAGCAAAGCCACATACCTTGCTGTGAGAAGTGCAGATGGGACTGGTGAGGCTTTTACCTGAGACTCATACACCTAGATCATTAAAACTGCATAAACCTCAGAGAAAGACTGAGAATACGGAATGTGGGACATCAAGTAGAAAATTATCTCAAGGAGTGGCAAGAACATCTGGCAAGATCAGAGCATGACAGAAGGCACAAATTGTTTTTTGATGCTGACCTGCTGCAAGGAGAGAAATAGTCCCAGGAACAAGGTAAAAATACCAAACTCATTTTGAAATTTTAGGGAAACAAAACTTCGGGTGATCATGCTGATCCCTTTTCATATTGTGACTCAAATAGGAAAACGACTGATTGAGGGAATTTTGGAAAAATGAAGAAGAGAACAAAGTTACTAACTGACCCAATTAGTAAACACAGCAAGTTGCCGTATTTCCTGCCCGATAACAGATGTAAGCCTTAGGGGAGCTGCACGCTGCCTTCCAGATCGTTGAACAAATGACTTCTTCAGTGCACTAATTATGCTGAAAGAGTTAAAAGAGCTCTAACTGCATTCTGCACCCAAGGGAGGGTTGAGTCCCAGGGGAGTGGAGCTAAATGAAGAACCAGACTCTTGACTATTCCTGAAACCGAAAATGCCAGCGTCCTGTCTCATCACCATTCTATAGCAACATCTGACATTTATTCTTCACAGTCCACCTTGTTAGCCATGTCCGTGTTGGTGGCCTGCCTCTGACGTGACTCCCACATAAAACCTCAGTGAAGGTTAACCTCACTGAATGTTAAATGCTGCTTGTATCTTCTGTGCTTGAAACGGTTCAGCGTGGAAGTCAACAATACTGAGTTAATGTTGTCAGCAGGGATGCCTAATGACCGTGTCCTCAGGGAGCTTAGGAAAGCTTGAGAAAGAAAGTTAGGACAGGTTACATCTATAATGTAAATGTAAAGGAGTTAGATAATCTTCACAAAAGGCAAAAAAACAGAGTCTGTTAGGGTTAAAAGGAGGGAGGGCTGATATCTCATCAAGAGTGTGTTTTCGATGAGTTTGGAGAATGGACAGTCAGAAAGTGAGAGGATTTAAGGTGACCTGACAGAATGCAGACTTGTGCGGATCAGTAGGGGATAGAACATCAGCACAGGAAGGCCTGGGGAAGAACAAGGGTGTGACTGTCACGTGGTTGGAGTTAGGTTGGGAAAAAAGTAATGAGTATCAGGAAGGAAAGATTGATTGGGACTTTTGTGAAGGACTTTGAATGCCAGTGTTAGGGTTTTACATTTAATTTAGTAAGCAAAGGGGAGCCACCAGATGTTTGTGCATAAGAGAATGACATGATTAAAACTGTTCTAGGAAGATTAATTTGGCCGTTGTCTTTGGTTAGATTGATGTTGCAAGGATGGTGCTTGGAAAAAAATAGTTAATAGGCTTTTACAGTTGTGTCATCTGACAAGAAGTTGATCAGTAATTTAAAAAATGTTATAAATATTTAAATTTTCCTGAAGTCCCATCGATAATCTACTTAAAAGCCACCAAAGATTTGGCAATAAGGAGCATTATTAGCTTGCTTGCTTTCCTTTCCTTCCTTCCTTCCTTCCTAAGGGGGGAAAAAAAAGTATGGTAGAAGAACCAGTATATAAGGTTCAAAGGGGTAATGTGCTTCACCCTCCAGCTTCCTGACTGCTTATCAGCTGTGGAAAGAACACTGGATGCCTGGTATGCTGTTCTGGTTCTGTCCTTGCATTGCTGTGTGACCTTGAGAAAATCACACCTCTTTGGGCCTCAGTTTTCTCTTGGGTAAAATGAGGTTTAAATGAGGAATAGACCTCTAGAGTCATTTGAAGATTTCATATTTTCAGATTCTTCATAGGAACAAAGTGAATTGCAATGGATGAAAGGGTTAATATCTGTCTGCATTTTTCTGCCTATTTTGCTGACTCCCCAAGAATTCTAGTGAGGAGGATGAGTTGAGATTTTAGTTCATGCATGGATTTAAGGTAGCATGAGTTTGTTTCATTTGTAGTTTAAATACCATCCTTAATGTTCTCTTGTCATGCTACTGTTGTTGTTTTTCCCTATTTACAATAAGCTAAACTTTTGTGGATGCCTGTTCCCAAGTCTTACAATGAATTAAGGATACATATTCTTCTTTGTATTTAAGAAGACTTGGAATATCAATTTAAGTAAATCAACTGTAATATTGGTATGTCTTACTTTCATAGGGAATAATTTACATCAGCTACATGTGCTGTGTAATTCTTTAAAAAAATATGAATGCAGCACGGTTACCAAATGCAGTAAGAACAAACAGAAGCTATTGCAATCAGTTGGCTAATTAGTTTAATTGATTATAACAGAGCATAGAGATTATTAAGTAACCAATGGTAGTGTTTCCAAGACTAATTTATAGCTCACAAGTTGTCTGATTGTTCTTAACTAAGAAGATGATAAGATTTATAATTCTCTTTTATAGTCTATTCACTCTGTCCATTTTTTTTTTCTGGGGGCTTCAATATAGTTTTATAAAAGGCTTATGAGGACACAACGTTCAGTATATTCCCATGAGAATCTTCTTGAACTCTATGGTAACTGTCAGAAATTTTATCCATGTCAGTTTGGTCAGGGAGATGTAGAGAATGGGTTAGTCAACTATTCTTAACTCTACCCACTTACCATTTGCCTGATACTAATTAGATAGTTATCAACTGTTTCTAGATTTGCTCTATTATGTTTATACAGCATTTAGCAGATAAGAGTCTTAGTCATTAGGAGGCTGGGGATACCGCTATTAAATGTGCTACTCTCTGTTTTGTTTTTTGTTTTTGTTTTTTTTCGATTTTATAGAAAAATGGACAGATGAACTAGAATGGTAAAAAATTTGGGTAAAAGAATGTCATCCTGTAGATTAGGGAAAAATACCCATGTTATGGATCTTAGAGATAATCAAATGACTTTTTACCAGTTACTAGTTTGAAAACTCAGTACAAAATTAAAATAAACCTGTTGGGACTATAACTTGGTTATAATATAAAAGATGATAGAAACATCTGAAACTTAGCATGATTTAATTTTTCTTGTAGCTAAAAATATGGCTTTGATAATTGAATTTATATTAGCATTTATATCAACAATACATTCAAATGTATGAAGTCTCATCTGTTTATAGCCTGTAGATTAGTGCTAATAGAACTTTCTGCAGCCATAGACATATTTTATATCTGTTCTGACTGATATGGTAGCCACTAACTACATGTGACTATCACTCAAGACATAGCTAATATGATTAAGAAACTATTTAATTATGTTTAATTTTTATTAATATAAATTAAATTTTAAATAGCTGTCTTTGATTCATTCTACCATAAATGGCAGTGCAGCTAGAGGATGAATATTAGTATCACCACAGGAAAGATATAACCAGGATTTTCTAATATGAGTAAAAACTTCGTGTCTGTATTTTGGTGATTTTTGAATTTAAAAGGCAATAGCTAATTTTTTATAAGAAAGGAACTTACTCAAATACACTGTGTCAAGTATGACTATTTTTAGTTTCATGGATTTTTTTAGAATTGAATGCTCTAAAGTTTAACTAGTTCTTTACAGAATTTTTTCTTGCTGAAAATTGTCGGTTTTTCAAACTTAAGACAAAAGGCATTCAGAACAATTTGTTACATCAGGGACTATTTTATATATAGCAAGTGTTCTTGCTAATATTTTTTTCAGAGACATATATAGTTAAGAACTTTTTTTGTTGTTTTTTTCTAGAAGTAATGTTCACCATATTTTCTCCCAAGGATATATACAACTGTGGGCCGCATACCCTCAGCTATTCTAGAATTGATCCCTGACAAATGACTTCATCATTTGAAAATATTTTTTTTTTTTTAAAGATTTTATTTATTTATTTATTTGTCAGAGAGAGAGCGAGTGAGAGCACAGGCAGACAGAGTGGAAGGAAGAGTCAGAGGGAGAAGCAGGCTCCCTGCGGAGCAAGGAGCCCGATGTGGGACTCGATCCCTGGACGCTGGGATCATGACCTGAGCCGAAGGCAGCTGCTTAACCAACTGAGCCACCCAGGCGTCCCTGAAAATATTTTTATTAGCTGTTTTTTTCTGACTGGGCTTTCAAACTTGTCACACAGTTTGTTTTTAGAGATTTTAAAATGACCATTATAAATATTGACTTTCCAAATCATTTTCTAAGACTGCGCTTATGATTCATAATCTATTCTTCATTTTCAAAAACTATGTCACCAGAAATGGCAAAGCTATCCCAGTGGGAAAGAAAGGTATATTTCTCTTGGGACCTCTTGGAAGTCACTGACTGGGAAACAAAAACATTTACATAAGACTGGCTCATGAATAAACTGATGGCATCAAAAGTTATGAATTCTTTCCTTTTTTTCTTTACACTGATCTTCTATGGTTTTAAGCTGAACGCATTATATAGATGCATTTGCAGCTTGTGATTTTCTAGCATATTAACCTCAGAGCCACAATATTTATTATTTGAATATTGCATCATCTTACCTAGTATTGGGTTTTTTTGTTTGTTTGTTTGTGCAAACAGTTCATTCTAGCTCTTGGTACAAAACTTCTTACTTTTAAGGTCATTATTATTTCACTCATGATTTTCTTTTCTTTTCTTTCTTTCTTTTTTTTTTTTTAAAGATTTTATTTATTTATTTGACACAGAGAGAGAGAGATCACAAGTAGGCAGAGAGAGAGAGATCACAAGTAGGCAGAGAGAGAGGGGGAAGCAGGCTCCTTGCTGAGCAGAGAACCGGGTTCGGGGCTTGATCCCAGGACCATGAGATCATGACCTGAGCCGAAGGCAGAGGCTTAACCCACTGAGCCATCCAGGTGCCCTCACTCATGATTTTCTTAATAGCAGCTTGAGTTTTTCCTAATCTTTAAGAAGATATATCTCACTTATTTTGTGTGTGTGTTTTCTCAGAAGTACTCATACTTTAAGTTATTCAAGCAGCTGGCTCTATATTTCATCCATGTGAGACTTTTTCTTTCTAATTTCCTATTTTCTTTTCAGCAAAAGAAATCATTCCTGAAAATCTATATGCATTGGTTGAAATCTGCTGTCTTCCTGTGAGGTTTTTGTTGATGTTGTACTCAATTTTACTATTTGTTCATTGAACTTCTCCGTTTTCTCTGTATTTTTCTCTTTTATGTGAACGCTTGTTTCTCTTCCTGACAGATACTGTTCTCATTTTTTGTCGTTTGTGTGGCAAATCAGGCAGTAAAAACCAGTTTTTACTTACCTAAGCCTGACTTTCCTGGGTGGGCAAGTTTTCTGGAGCCGCATGGTCATCTGAAAAGGTTTTGACTCCTCAGCTCTGGGATGACCTGCTCCATAACATTCTTTTTGGTAGCAGAGACTATTTTCTGTTCCTGTTTATAGGTCTGAGGATGTCATTGGGCATTAACCTTAAGGTAAGCTCACTCAGGTGTGGAAAAGAAAACACACACACATAACCTCTCTCTTTCTCATTCTTTGATTATTACTGATTTTTTTTTTTTTTTTTACGCCAGAAATTGATGTGGAAATGCCTTAGGTTTTGCCTTATAACAATAGTCTTTGAGCATCCAAGCTACACCGAGCAATGTGTTGGTCTTTTGATTGGTTAGAAAGGAAGAAATCCATGTAAATACGCACATAAGGAAAATTCAAGTTTTAAATATACTATCAATATGTAAAACATTGTATAGTTTCTATCTAATAAAACTAAGAAACATCTTAGAGATACTTTAAGCTACATCTTCATTTTTTAAGAAAATAACTTGTTTGGTGCCTGATGTAATTTAAGATTTTGTCCTAAAAAGCTGAGTGTAATATTTTAATAGCTTACTCAGTGAGGTCAAAGCACTTTGTGTAGCATTATACAAATAACCATTTTTACAGTATAAGCGATATTAAGAGTCCTATAGTCTTTTTCTTTTTCTTTGTTCTTTAATTTGATCATAATGGTGAGGGACATACCTGAATCGTAGAATATCTTGTTGCCTTTTTTTTCTTCAATGAGTCATAAACAGGAGGATCTAATTATTTCTTCGTGCATGTGCTTGGACCATATTCCCAGAGTGGGGTTGATCCAATGTTAATTAGATTGGTGAACACCATCGCTATGTTCCTAAAAATTAGACTTCCAGAATAGCAAAATGATCAATAGACAATTATGTTTTAATTCAGCAATAGTTCTCAAATTAAAAAGAAATATTCTTTATTCAGAGTCTTAGCTTTAGTTATCATTAAAAAAAGAAAATAATAATTTAGGTTCAAAGCAAGAGCCCCATAACAATAGGTTATAAAATATCCAGTAAAAGGTTGTTTGAAACTTGGGAATCCTTAGATAAAGGGCTTTCTAGCAAGTTGTATATCAAGTTTCTATTAGACAACTCCCTTTGAATCATGTATGCATAACTAATCCCTTATCTCCAACCCCTTCACATCTTGCTTAATATTGCTGGTTTAATCATCTGTACCTTCAGTGCTTGAAAAAAAAAAAAAGGCTTGACTGTGTTAAAACATTGAAGAAATCAATGTCTATTTCAGACTTTATCAGACTTGTATAATTATAGTTGAAAAAAGCTTGAAAATTCAATCAATTCTTTTTCTAACCTTTATAAAAAAGTGTTTTTTTTTTTTAATACTGCATAGCAAAAATTTGGAACTTAAAAAATGCTGAAGGTTAAAGAAGGCAGAAGTTATCTAGAATGATTTTCTTTTTCACAGATAAAGGAAAAGAAAAAAAAAATCCATGACTTTAGAGTAAACTATGTTTCTCGGTTGCTTATGAGACATGCCTGAGAAAGTGAACAAAGGCACAGCCAGTAAAGTGTCATTGGAAAACTAAGTTATTTTGGAAGGTATTACCAAATCTACACAGACAAGGAGAAAAATATTTTCACTGAAGTGCTTAAATGGCTGATACTCTCTCCAAAGTATGAGAAAGATTTCCAAGGTGCAGAACTAATGTTTCCTCCTATTGGTATCATGAGCAGTGAACAGTAATCGGTTTTGGTTTTTTTTTTTTTTTTTTTTTTTTAAGTAATGACCATGACATTCTCTAATCCCTAACTATAATTATTCACACTCTTACCTGATTTTCTTTAATTTGGGAGCAAGCCTATTACATTTAAGAAGATAGAAACCAAAGGCCATTTTCAAAATAAAGCTGAATCTAATCTAATCAATCGATCATCATCATTATTATCTCCTCAGAGATGCTCAAGTCGTTATAACATGGGGCTTCTCAGCTGGTGGTTGTGAAGACATTTGTTCTGCTTCATTTTTCCCCCCAGAGTGTCTGGGAAGTTTAGGTATGAAATTTTAAGGAATAGAACAAAGAGCGTCCTCTTGCTTTCTCTTCAAAAATTTGTTACATCCCAGTCTTGTGGAAAATGTCTGAAGTCATCATGAGCTTATTTTATCTTTTGTTGATGCTTTTGTTGATGGTCAATATATACTAGATATATATGGTATATATACAAGCTCAAAGAATTGCCATTAAACTAAGTGCAGCAGGAAAAAATGACCTTGGTTTACTTTAAGGTCTGTCATTTTATGCTTCATGCTCAGGTGAAGGTCAGAGAATTGAGTCAATCAATGATTAGATCCTTGAAGACAAGCTGGGTGCTTGAAGATTGACATGCCCTGCTTTAAGGAGGTTGGACTTTTCTTATAGCTGACTAGGCTCCCACTGTCCAGTCTTTCTCTCTTGACATTAAAAGCCAGGGAAAACAGCCCCAGACATTGGTGTTTCTCCAATACTGTGGGTTCACCAGGTACACAGACAGGATTTTAGATGTCTACACAGGGTTGGCCATGAGGGGTGGTTTTTGTAATTGTTACCTTCTATAAGAAGGGTGGAATGAGGTTACTTTTGTAGGATTCTCTAATTAGGAGGAGTCTAATTTACTTCAAGAAATTTTTTTCAGTGGCCAAAAGTTTGCTCTTAAAATACTTTTGACTTTTGGAGCACCTGGGTGGCTGAGTTGGTTAAGCAACTGCCTTTGGCTCAGGTCAGGATCCCAGAGTCCTGGGATCAAGTCCCACATTGGGCTCCTGGCTCAGCGGGGACCTGATTCTCCCTCTGACCCTCTCTGTTCTCATGTTGTTTCTCTCCTCCCGCCCAAATAAATAAATAAATAAAATATTTCAAAAAGTACTTTTGACTTTTGATATCATGAAATATTTGTAAAAGAGATTTGTGGGAACTAAAATCTGAGAAATGGGGAGCCAGATCATAGAAAGCCTTGTAGGATACTTTAAGGACTTCAGCTTTTATTCTGTTTGAGATGAAGTATCTCTGGAGGGCTGTGAGTTAAGGATTGACATAAACTCACTTCCGCTGGCTCCTTTCAATCTTAATACCACAGCCACAACTGGTATCTTAGCATGACGTCTTAACATAATCTGACTGGTTATTTGATCATCTTTTCATAGAGTCCAGTTAAAAACCCTTCTGCGTTATTCATTTCCTTTGTAAAATATCCTCCATGGTTTGGCCTCTGCCAACTTTTCTAGTTTTATCTGGTTTCCATACTCACCTTTGCTAACTGGACTGCAGTCACTTTGTCCTTCTTTTAGCATTGTTAATGTACTCTTCCCTAGGGCTCTTGGCTTTCTCTCTCTGTATGTGTATATATACATGCCCTTCATATCATTAACTGACAGGATGGATGTTTATAATAATTTGTTAGGAAATGGGAGATTTTGTAAGCTCCTGAAAAGAGGAAGTTTGTAGCTCAGGAGCTTACACATGAAGGGAACCTCAGAGGTACACAATTCAAACATTTACCGTATCATTCAAAATGCCAGTGTTGGTTCTAAGCGGACACCTCTAGTGACAGGCATGGGAACTGCCACCCTAGAAGAAAGCCTGATCTGCTGAGCTATTAGAAACAACTTTTTGAGGAGAGGATTTCTGGTGAAGGTTTTAGATGAAGAAAATTAGACTTCTAGGGCCAGCAACAAAAAGAAACTCTCTGATTCTTATCTTATAATTCTCATTTAACAGTACAGTATTTATAAGAGTAGAGAATATATTAGGCTGGATTTTTTTTTTCTTATAACCCTTTTGGATCCCCCGTAGCTTGTTAAACCTCTTATACATAATCCACTTATATTAGCTTATACTTGCAACAGCACTGCAAGGCATTGTTTTGTTGCCCATTTTAATAGAACTTTGAGATGGTGTGATAAATGACAACTTGTCTAAATAATTCCCTGCTAGAATGAAGACAATCTACTCAAGGCTTTATCTGCCAATAAAGGTAACCTTGCCTAAATCCATGTTTTTAATTAAAAACAACATAGGCTTTTACATTTTTCAAATCACCAAAGAAATACATGTTCTCTGTTTCTTAGAAAAAGCAGACAGTATAGTGCAGGATAAAACAATAAGTCAGAAGTCTTGTTGGCTTCTTTAATCTCACTCGATAATTTTTGACAGTATACCTAAAAAATATGGTTAAAAAACAACAAAAAGTAAAGTTAAACAAAATGCCCCGATATCTCTTATAAAAGAAATGAATGAGTAGATAAAATTTCCTCTTCCATTGTCTCTAACCTCATCGCACAGATATAATCACTGTGAACAAATTCATAATCCTAAATATATTCACATATGCTACTATGCCTGATGTAATAGGCTTTTACATATATATTTCTAGTATCTATCATATGAATAAGTATATAGTTTATTCTTTTACAAAATGGGGTGATGTAAGATATTATTCAGCAATTTGCTTTGTTAAAAATTAACAATACATGATAGATTTTTTCCCACAGTAATAATGTATACTTTTTAAACATTTTTTTTACTAATTTTTAATACATACTTAAGAGGAAGAATGTAGCACGATTAAATTAATCATCCCTGTCTTGAAAATATATTTTTAGATACATGCTAAGTATTATTTTAGTTAGTGCATTTATAATTCAGCTTATTTACTGTTGTTAACAGGAACTATTAGGGAGGTTGTTCCATCATCCCCATCCAGGAAGAATTGGAACTGAGAAAGTAGGTGTACAGGTATAGTAGTAATATATATAATTTTCCCTGTGATGATCTCAATGAGATCTTTCGCTGAGATGAAGAAAGATGGAGCAGGATGGGGCAGAGGAGGGGCTGACACTGAGATACGGAGGAAACCCAGTCTGTGAGGGAGAGCCCTTGAGATGGCAGTAAAACATCTAAGTGGACATGGAGAAGACAAGAAGAGAGTGCTTTGCCAGGAATGTTACTGTGATACAAGGATAGATTAACTTAATTTTGGATCTCCTCTAAAATATAACACACTTAAAAAGCTAAAGTTATTTGTAGTAAAATTCTGCTTTGCTTTTACAGAGTCCACGAACATTTATTTTGCCTAAAAAACTAAGTTACATAATACCATGAATAATAAGTTATCTGTAGGTTATTGTATGTTCTCACCTGCCACTTGCTTCTTATACACATACCATCCACTCTCTACAATCCTCTTGTGAGACAGTCATTGCTGTCCCTTTTTTATTTTGTTTATGTGGCTCAGAAATACTAATTAATTTAAGTTTATAGGGAATTATTATCTTTGGAGTTACACTGCTTCGGCAGATAAGGACAAGGGAGTTCTGTTTACTATATCAATTCTCACCAGTTCTCTAGTAAATATGAAATAAGGCATAATGGCATAGAAGTAGAACCTTCACTTCACTTTTGGAATACTATTATTCTGCTGTTCAGTTTTGAATTGAGAGTTTGGTTTCATTTTTTTCTCCTTGTTAGAAGAGAAAAACAATCACAAATAACTACTGTCTTAACTGTATTTCCAATAGGAATATACAAGATTTTTCTGAAGAAAATGATTCTGGAAGATACTTTTCTGGAAATGAATGTTCCCCAGGCTACTCAAGGACTAAAATTTGAATTCTCTTTCTTTGTGTGGGGGCTTTCTATATATGGAAATAATTTTCCTTTATTTATCTTAATTTTCTCTCTTTACTGTTGTTAATTAGAAGACACATTTTATATTAGTGAAAACCTTGAAATATCATTCATTTTCCCCCAAATTATTAGAGACTGTCCCTTTACTGTGGGGAGGTAAGTTAATTGGATAAAATATTTTTGAAAGAACTGAATTTTATGTTAATAAAAGGAGACTCACATTTCTATTGAATTCTTTTACACTTGATTCTGTTAATAAGTTGGTATGGAAGAAGATAGTGATCGAGAACATTGGGCAGGCTCCTGACGTGCTCTTCTAAGCAGAGGACAGCTGGTCGTTTACTTACTGGCCCTGCCAAAAAACAGTGTTTTATTCCCAGCTTCTAAGTTATTTTAATTTGGTATTTGGTGAATTGCCTACCTTAGTTTCTATATTTCTACTAAGTAAAAAGTAAGGAAAGAACATAACAGTTTATCAACTTGTTGTTTAGTTGAATATAATCAGTTTGTATAAAGGAAAAATTCCATGTATAAATTGTATCTGTGATTCTCCTACTTCACCACCACTTTCCTACATAGAACTTCACATTGGGTCATTTCCTTAGGGCACTTCCAGCACGGCTGAAAGAGAAAAAAAAAAAGGAAGAGGAAAAAATGCTTCCTATCAACCACCTTTTCCCCTGCATAACTAATAGAGCTGTGAAGTGGTTCTGTTTCACTTAGGGATGGATACTCCAGAGCCCAGAGAAAAAGACTCAAGATGCACACTGTTGGTGGGAATGCAAGCTGGTGCAGCCACTCTGGAAAACAGCATGGAGGTTCCTCAAAATGTTGAAAATAGAACTGCCCTATGACCCAGCAATTGCACTATTGGGTATTTACCCTAAAGATACAAATGTAGTGATCCAAAGGGACACATGCACCCGAATGTTTATAGCAGCAATGTCCACAATAGCCAAACTATGGAAAGAACCTAGATGTCCATCAACAGATGAATGGATCAAGAAGATGTGGTATATATACACAATGGAATACTATGCAGCCATCAAAAGAAATGAAATCTTGCCATTTGCAACAACGTGGATGGAACTAGAGCGTATCATGCTTAGCGAAATAAGTCAAGCAGAGAAAGACAACTATCATATGATCTCCCTGATATGAGGAAGTGGTGATGCAACATGGAGGCTTAAGTGGGTAGAAGAAGAATAAATGAAACAAGATGGGATTGGGAGGGAGACAAACCATAAGTGACTCTTAATCTCACAAAACAAACTGAGGGTTGCCGGGGGGAGGGGGTTGGGGAGAAGGGGGTGGGATTATGGACATTGGGGAGGGTATGTGATTTGGTGAGTGCTGTGAAGTGTGTAAACCTGGTGATTCACAGACCTGGGGATAAAAATATATGTATATAAAAAATATATGTTTATAAAAAATAAAAAATTTAAAAAAAAAAAAAAGATGCAGGAGTTGAAAGGACGTGATGAATCCCTTATCAAGGGTATTATAACCATTGTCTAGATTGCAAAACTGAGGATCAGAAATTAAGTATCTTCCCTACAGTCACAGTTTATCCATGGCATTTCTCTCTCTCTTTTCCTTACTTCCTTTCAGTTTGTATTGGTTTATTAACCAAAACACCCTTCATTCTTCATCCTTAGTTTATCCTTTTGTTGTGTTTTAACTCTTCACACTGGAACATTCTTTGGTATAACTAAAAATTTTTAAGCCAAGAAAATTAGGTTCATGGTCTGAAACTTCAGAACGTGATTATTGTAAACTTCTTGTTCATTCTTAAGACTACCTGGAAAATAGTTCTATGGGGATTTAATGTTAATCTGACATAACTTTAAGAATGGATGGAAGTTGTCTTCTACATAATACAGTGACCTCATGTTTCTCTTGAATTTGCACACTATTGAGGCCATTAATAAGCATAGATTGTAGTAAGAAAAATTAGAAATCTGAAATAAAGAATTAGGATGAAAATGACTTCTAGCGAAAAGAGGTTAATAGAGTGCTTGGGTGGCTCAGTTGGTTGAGTGACTGCCTTCAGCACAGGTCATGATCCTGGAGTCCTGGGATCGAGTCCTGCATCAGGCTCCCAGCTCAGCAGGGGGTCTGCTTCTCCCTCTGACCTTCTCCCTCTCATGCTCTCTCTCTCTCACTCAAATAAATAAATAATATCTTAAAAAAAAAAAAAAGAAAAAAATGTTAATAGAGGACATTTGGGTGTCTCCTGACAGTGCTGTGCCTAAAGCAGTATAAAATAATGAATAAAATCTCTGCTGTAAATGTCATGATTTAAAATACAAGTAGAGGGGCACCTGGATGGCTCAGTGGGTTAAACCTCTGCCTTTGGCTCAGGTCATGATCTCAGGGTCCTGGGAACAAGCCCTGCATCGGGCTCTCTGCTCAGTGGGGAGCCTGCTTCCTCCTCTCTTTCTCTCTCTCTCTCTCTCTCTCTCCCCCTCTGCCTGCCTCTCCACCTACTTGAAATTGAAATAAATAGTATCTTAAAAAAAAAAAATACAAGTAGAAATACAATAAATTCTAGGAAACTTTTTTATCTTTATATTAGTCTAATAGTGAATAAGATAATTGAGGTAAGTTTATGATAAATTCGTAAGTAAGTTATTATCTTGGCTGAGCAGCAGCCACTGGGTTGTATGGAACACTATTCCCAGGGAAGGACTTTGCTACATAGGGACTCACCTATCTGCATAATCTGAAGGTCAAGGAAAATAATTAAAAAGGCCAGTAAGATGTTTTAGTGTATTATATATGGAATGATTTAATAATTGTATCTAACAGTTTATAATAAAATATCTTAGGAAATGCACAGTTTAAAATACTGAAGATAATTTTGGTTTCCTCCTTTTTCACTTGTTTTGCTATGAAGAAAGACAGTGATCATAATAGTCCATAACTGGCATTTGAATAACATGCAAATTGAATGACACACACTTGGTGTGAATCATATGGAAAATTGTTATTGCTTTTTAAAGATTATTTATAGATTTATTTATTTATTTATTATTTTAGAGGGAGAGACTGTGCAAGCGGGCTGAGGGGCAGATGGAGAGGGAAAGAGAGAAAAGCAGACTCCCTGCAGGGCATGGAACCTAACAAGGGCGGTGGGCTCAGTCCCACAATTCAGAAACCACAGCCTAACCCAAAATCAAGAGTCCAGTGCTCAAAAAAAAAAAAAAAAGAGTCCAATGCTCAACTGACAGAGCCACCCAGGTACCCCTAGAAAATTATTTTTACCATTGTTTTTTCATATGTAATTTTTTATATTTGTCTGTTTTATTACTATAAAATGGTGAAAGTAATATTTTAAAAAAATTAGTCTGGAAACATTTTATTTACTTAAGGCTGTCGATCTAATCAAAATTTGATTTTTATGATCCTTACTGCTTTCACAGGCTAAGATAATTAAGTTAAGATTTTGAGATACTATGACATTATGAAGCATGTCTAGACAGCACAGGTGTCTGTTCTCCCATCGCTGAGCTCAGAAAGTTTCTGTGATGTCTTAAAATACAGAACTGACTTATGGGTGAGAAGCTCATGCTGTATTATTATGCAGAACCATGAAAGTGTTTTCTTTGGTGCGTAGTTAACCATAGTGTGTGCATAGGATATAAACGTCAATGGGTGCTTCTATTTCTTGGTGTCTGTTTTGGGTTTAGCCCTGTGGACCAAGATAAAAACCACCAGAGATGCTGTTTCATTCTTTACGTTTCAACATTTGGAAATAGAAAGTTGTGAAACTTTGATGGTAAACCACTCACTGAACTTGAAGAGATATGCTAGTAGGTACATCTGTAGATTTCAGCAGAGATGTTTGCTTTCTCTACATCTTCCAGAGATCTAAAACTTGAGATACAACTTTTTTTTTTAAATCTAGGATAAAACTCTGGTTTTATGCCATTTCATGTTTGTCAGTACAGTTCTCTCTCTTTTTTTCTTTAACCAATGAATAAATGGGGAAATGCATTTGTTAGAATATTTCTTTTATGTAACCATAACGCTGAAAAAGCCTAGCTGTGCCTCTGTTTTGATGTTGCAGGCTGAGAAACTGTAATTGTGGTTGTGAAATGAAGTGGGTATAAAATGAGTTTGATGGTTCAGTCAACTTCAGTAGACAGATGTTAATTTTATCCTTCAGTTTAAAAGGCAATACAAAAATCATTATAAAGTTAAAAGGACAGGGGCACCTGGGTGGCTCAGTCAGTTAAACCTCCAACTCTTGATTTAAGCTCAGGGCTCTGTGCTTGGGGAGGTGGGTCTGCTTGAGATTGTCTCTCCCTCACCCTCTGCCTCTCTCTCTTTCAAAAATAAATAAAGAATAAATCTTTTAAAAAAGTTAAAAAGATGAGTTGCAGGTTTGTGAATATTATTAAAATATATATATAAGGAGTTTTAAAATAAAATTCTTTTTTTTTAAGATTTTTTAAAAATTTATTTATTTGACAGAGATCGCAAGTAGGCAGAGAGAGAGGAGGAAGCAGGCTCCCTGCTGAGCAGAGAGCCTGATGCGGGGCTCAGTCCCAGGACCCTGGGATCAAGACCTAACACACTGAGCCACCCAAGTGCCCCGGGATCATATTCTTCTAAATATTTTGCTTTTATGTTTTTAACAGTTCTCTCCCATTACCCACTAGGTATGTGACGTTAGGTCTTTTAATCCTCTGGTATTGTTATTTCTCATTTGTAAATTGACAATGATACCTACTGCACAATTCATGAGCAGCTGGATGAGAAAATGTGAGAGAATTTTACCTGAAACCCCTTGTAATGAATTATTTTTATCAGAGGTAGAAGCTCCATGAATGAAATCTTCTTTGTGGAAATACTGATTTTAAAAAAACCACATAATTTCATGGTTATATGGTAATTTCTCCTGTGAAAACACTGGGAGAAGTAGCCAGAGTTACTTAGGAGTAAGGAATTTTTTTCATGTATTAATTTTCATGTACTAATTATAGACATTAATTACTTTCTGAACCGATAGAAGCTATGCATGTAATACAGGAAGGTCTTAACCACACACTGAAGGAAATAGTCCATAAATTGGAAAAATATATTTTATAATATTAAGAACTCAAAGAACTGAGATTTAAGGAAAAGTCCAAACTTTGTTCCAGGTTTGATACCATCTGTACTTTTAGATTGTACCATACTCATATTTACTATTACCAAAGGGGAATTATTTCATATAAAATGAGATTATGAGATTTTTATTTTTTAATAAAAATGAATTATGAGGTTTTATTTTTTAAATAAAATTCATAAAATGAATTTTTAAAATTATAAAAATAGAAAAATAAAATCAAAACTTTAAAATGAATAATTGTTACACCTTTGTATTATTCCTAGCCTGTTTTGTGTACCAAACAGGAATGCTGAAAGGATCATAAGTGCTGTATGGATGGGGGAAATATTATTGCTGAGCTTTAATTTGTGATACAAGATACTTCACCAAGTTAGAATTTTATTCATTATATTTGCATTCTGACTCTAAATGTGAATGGGACAGGATATTAAGAATAAAATAGCTAATCTTTTCCTGGCCAGTATGTTCTTACTGGTCCACTCCAAGTGTTCTTTGTAGCAACCCACAATCAGTACTCGTTTCAGTATTTTTTCATAGTTATATCAGTTAAAACATTTTAGGAAAAATATTTTCAAGGTGATGTTGTTCACCTTTACCAGAAGGCAAGTAATATCAGGGTGTACTATTGCTGGTAGCACTGTATATTGGGGGGGAATATGCTATGTATCGGGAGACTTGATTAAGACATTGCCCGTTGTACCTCACCACTGAGATACTGGGGTGGCATTGATCCAGCTCAGAAGAGGGTAAACTAAGACCCATGAGCCAAATCCAGTCTTCTTCCTGTTTTAGAAAATAACGTTTTGTTGGAACACCTATGCTCAATTGTTTACCTGTTATCTATTGCTATTTTCATATGATGGTAGAGTAGTTGCAAGAGAGACCATATGAACTGCAAAGTCTAAAATATATACTATTTGACCCTTTACAGGAAAACAAAATAAAGCACAAACAAACAAAACAACCTTTGATTTAGATGCTTTTAGTGGACTATTAGGAATGCTTTTTTTTTTAATGTCATACGTTTACTTCTCTTCTGACAAAAATGAATAACAAAGACTGGATTTACCTCCTGCCTGGAATAAGCAAAAAACAAAACAAAATAAAATAGGATAAAGTATATGAAACAAGTGGTTATAAGACCATGTATGTCAGACAATAAAAATGAGAGAGCAATCCCTGAGAAACAGGAAACGAGCAAAGTGAGTCCTGTAACTGTCCCAACTACTGCTGTTTGTGAGAGTTTCCAGACCACAGAATAGGGATGAAAAACCCAGATAGAATCTAGCCAACTCTCAGAGTTGGAGAGATGGAGCACAAGAGGTCAAGGCAGCTCTAAGGCACAGAGGTGAGAGAACTTCACACATAGAGAAGTGCTGAGATCTTCACAAGGCTTCACTCAGGTTTCAGCACAATGGTTAGAGGATGCAAGTAAGTAGGCTATCAGAGGGCAGAAAAAAATTATCCAAAAATATTAAAGTGAACAGCACACAGTGTGCACATAGAACTAGAGTCAGCGCATGTTGCTACCAGCCAGAATGGTAAAACTCATCATTTGTGAGGCACAGAGAATGTAGAGTACATAGGAATGTCTTATATGGGTAGATGTGGAAAATAATTAGCCCTAGATTAAGCACTGCTCTGTACCTACCTAACATTTCCTAAAGCAAGACATCAAAGGACCAAACTGTTTCCAGGTAACTTAACAGAAGCCTGGAACAAAGCTCAAGAATATCTAATAGGACTACAAACATGTTAAGTACCCAACAAAGTAGAATTAAAAATGTTTGGTGTCTAACCCAGGGTTACCAGTCATGCAAAGAAGGAAAACATGACCCTGAATGAGGAAAAATAAGTCAACTGACGCTGAACTAGAGGTAGGTAGTCAAGATGTTAGAATTGGCAGATAAGAATCAAAACAGTTACTATAACTGTTTTCTAGATGTCTAAACAAAGTTAGATGGAGACATAGAAGATGTAAAAGAAGACCCAAATCTAACTTCTAAAACCGAAAACTACTGTATGTATGAAAAATACGTTGAGAGATAATGGCAGGTTAGCCCCGCAGAAGAAAAGTCATGAACACAAGACACAAGAATAAAAACACAAGAGTAGAACCTGTTCAAAAAGAAACACAGAAAGAATTTAGAAAAATGAACTGTGTTATCAGTGATCTGCGGTACAACTTCAAGGGGCCTACCATGTATATAATTGGAGTCTCTAAAGCAGAGAAGAGAGAAGGGGTTACAGAAAAAAACATTTGAAGAAATAATTGTTGAAAATTTTCCAAATGTGATGAAAAAATATAAACCTGCAGATCTGAGAAGCTCAATGAGCCCCAGTCACAAGAAATATATAAAAAATGACACCAAGTGCATCATAATCAATTGCTCAAAACCAGTGATAATAAAAAAATATAAAAAAAGAATCTGAGAGGAAAAAAACCCCCTTGACATACAGAAGAAAAAGACAGTGATACCAAACAGAATTTTCATTGGAAAAAATGCAAGTAAGAAGACAGTGAGCAAAATACTTCAAAGTACCTTTTAAAAACTGTCAACCAAGAATTCTCTATACCAAGAAAATATCCTTCAAACACTAGAGCGAAATAATGACAGCTTAAAGAATTTAATCATCAGTAGGTGCTATAAGAAGTGATAAAGGCAGTCCCTGAGCAGAAGAAATGTAATACTGGACAAGAACATGATTCTACACAAAGAAGTGAAGAGCACTGGGAATAGAAGCCATATGAGTAACATGTATGATTTTTTAAATTATTTAAATCTCTTGAAAAGGTAATTGACTATTTAAACAAAACATTTGAAGTGTTTATAACATGTATATAGATAAAATGTATGTCAGTGATAGCATTATCCAGGAAGAGAGAAATGAAAGTACACTCTTAGAAGATTCTTATACTGTACATAAAGTTGTATAATGTTACTCAAAAGTGGACTGCAGTAGGTTAAAGATGCATATTATAAACTCTGTATCAATGACTAAAATAGCAAAACAGAGTTTTATCTAATGTGCCAACAGAAGACATAAAATGGAATTAAAAAACTTTCACTTAATCGCAAGGTAAACTGAAAAGGAATCAAAAGAGGCTACAGAACACATGGGATGAACTGAAAATATGTAACATAGAGTCAAACCTAACCATAACAATTACCACATTGGAGGTAATTTTAAACATCTCCGTTTAAAAGGCAGAGATTGTCAGATTGGATAAAAAAAGCAAAATTCAAATCCTTTTGGTGCCTAAAGAAGTACACTTTACTATAAAAATATAAATAGTTTAAAAGATGGGGAAAGATATGTCATAGTAACACTAGTTAAAATAAAGTTGGAATGGCGATTTTAGTATCATTTATATAAGCAATGTCAGTTTGGAACAAAGAATATTACCTGGGTTATATAAAAACAAAATACAAAGGGCCTAACTCATCAAGAAAATATAACAAGCCTAAACATTTATACCCCTAATAATAGTTCTTCAGAAATACATAAATCAAAACCTATCAAATTTTAAGGAGAACGAACTCAAAATTTTAGTTGGAATTTACAATACTCAAAGAAAAAAACAAACAAACAGTTATGATACTCTTAATAGTTGATGAAACCAGTAGGTGGAAAATCAGTAAGAATATAGAAGAGCTGAATGATACTAACAACCAGCTTAATATAATTGACATATATAGAACATTTCATCCAACCTAGAGCAGAATAAAATCTTTTCAACTGCATGCAGGACATTTACCAAGGCAAACCATATTTTGAGCTGTAGAACAAGTCTCAGTGAATTTTAATTTTTTAAAAATTAATTATTTGTTATTTATTTATTTATTTACAAGAGAGAGAGAGAGAGAGAGAGAGAGTTGACAGAGGAGCAGTGGGAGAGGGACAAGTAAACCCCAGGCTGAGCATGGAGCCTGACTTGGGGTTGTATCTCAGGACCCTGTGATCATGACCTGAGTAGAAAGTAAGAGTCAGATGCCTAGCTGACTGAGCCAACCATGCACCCCCTAAATGAATTTTTAAAATAAAGTCATGCAAAGCATATTTACTGACTTTAATGGAATTAAACTAGAAATCACTAAAAAGTCTAATTAAACTAGAATCACTAAAATTACTCTGGAAAATTCCAAAATATTTAAAAGTAAATAATATTCTTATAAATAACATATGGGTCATAGCAAATCAAAATGACTACTAGAAAGTATTTTAAACTGAATGCAAATGCAGTATATTAGAATTTATGGAATGCCTCTAAAGCAAATATAGGGGAACATTTATAACAATAAACTCTGTTAGAAAATAAAAGAGGTCTCAAATCCATGGCATCAGCTTCTGCTTCATGAAACCAGAAAAATAGGGGAAATTCTATCCATGTTTGACATAAAAACACTTAGGGGTTAATCCGCCAAAAGATATTTAGGACATGTTTTCTAAAAACTGAAAAATATTGCTGAGAGACAGTGTAAAAGACTGAAATAAATGGAGATATCCCTTGACCATTGGTCAAAAAAGAGTCACTGTTGTTAAGATGTCAGTTCTTTCACTAATAATAGATGGATTCAATGTAATGCCAATAAAAATACCAGCAGGGTTTTTTTTTTTTTAAATAGAAATTAACACCTGATTCTAGAATTTATAGGGAAATGAAAAGAAACTAGAATAGCCAAAAACAACTTTGAAAAAGAACAGAGTTGAATTAAAACTACCTGACTTAAAGAAAAAAAAAAGTGGTAAGTTGGTTTTCACTAAAATTTACAACTTCTATTCACCAAAGGACACAGCTGTTAAGAGAGTGAACAGAAATGCCACACATTGGGAGAAAATATTTGCAAATAATATTTCTGTAAAGAAATTATATCCAGAATATATAACAAAAATCTGAAGTTGGAATAATAAGAAACCAAAACAAAAGCTGGTCAAAATATTTGAATACTTCTCCTAAGAAGATTTAGGGATAAGCACATGAGAAGATACTCAACATAATTACTCACTGGAGATATTCAAATTACAAAAACAGTGAGATGCCACTACACATGTATTAGAATGGAAAGTTAAAAAGACTGACCATGACAAGTCAGTGGAAGGTATGAAAGAATGAAAACTTTTATACATTGCTGCTAGGAATATAAAATGGTACAATGCCCTTGGAAAACAGTTTGCAGATTCTTAAAAATGTTGACAGACACCTGTGTGAGCCAATCATCCCACTCCTAAGCAGTTAACCCAGAGAAAAGAAAGCATGTGTTCATGAAAAGGTTTGTATGTGCATGTTCTTTGAGCTTTATTTGTATTAGCCAAAATCCTGAAACAACCCATCAATAGATGAACAGATAAGCAATTATAGAATATTCCTAAGATGGAATATGCCACTCAGTAATAAAAAAGAAGAAACTATTGATACAAGCAATAACATAAGTGAGTTTCAAAATAATTACACTAAATGGAAGAAGCCAGACTCTTCTCACTGAAAAGAGTATGTAATAGATAATTCCACTTATATAAAACTTTAGAAAATGCAAACTAATCTGTAATTACAGAAAGAATGTATATGGTTGCAAGGAGTGCAAGGAGGGGAACTGGAAAGGAGAGAGAAAACAGAAGGATTATAAAGGAATATGAGAAAATTGTGGGGTGTGATGAATATGGAATACAAATGATCAAATTGTATGTTTTCAAGTATGTGCAGTTTATTGTATGCCAATTATACCTAAACAAAGCAGTTCAAAAACAATGTCGAGTTCACATTACTATCTCAAATTCAAATGCAATGCCAGGATTCTTTCTCAACTTCCCACATTCTGTTTGTATTTTCCTTCTCACATAGTGAAAACTGGTTCTTTACAAGATGAGAATAGTTCATCTAGTTTTCAACAGAGAGAGAGAGAGAGAGAGAGAGAATGAAAATTTAGGATTGCATCTGTAACCCTATTACCAAAAGAAAGCCAAAGAAGTTAAAAGATTAATCCTATATTACTGGTGCCTGATAAGCAAAAGTTGGTTGGTATATATTTGCTGAATGAATTAATGAATGCAATGGTGGAAATCATAAACCTTTATTAGCACTCTCTGTGAATTTTCAAATTAAAACATAATTTTACCTTAAAAAGTAAAAATAAAAAAAAAAACTTCTTGTAGTTCTTTTGGTCCTTATGATATATACCCATTAAGATACACTGAAGTGTACAATTAGAAAACTTTGTTTAATTTACTTAAATTATTTATTTTACTTTGTGCAGTAATGTTATACATTTGATATATAGATATGGTACATTTGTTTGTGCTTGAATTGAATTTTATGATTTGCGTCTTTCCAACCTCTTTAATTTAATTTTTAAGTATGTAAAACATTTATGTGGCCCACAAGGTAGAACTAAATGAAAACATACTCAAATCTTTGTTCCATAATAATTCCCTTCACCTGCATAGGAAGAAAATAATTTTCTTAATTTCTTTTTGCAAAAGAAACAAATGTATATGTATGTGCATGCATGTGTCTCATTTGTATTTTTGCTTTCTTACCCAAAAGGTAGCAAATTGTATAATACCTATATACTCTCTTGCAATTTGCTTTTTTGCTTAGTAATACACCTTGCATGGAACTAGAGGGTAGTAATGCTGAGCGAAATAAGTCAATCAGAGAAAGACAATTATCATATGATCTCCCTGATATGAGGAATTTGAGAGGCAGAGTTGGGAGTTTGGGGGGTAAAGAAGGAAAAACGAAACACGATGGGATTGGGAGGGAGACAAACCATAAGAGACTCTTAATCTCACGAAACAAACTGAGGGTTGTCGGGGAGAGGCAGGGTATGGAGAGGGAAATTGGGTTATGGACCTTGGGGAGGGTATGCTCTATGGTGAGTGCTGGGAAGTGTGTAAGCCTGACCTGTACCCCTGGGGCTAATAATACATTATATGTTAATAAAAAAGGTAATAAAAAAAATAATACAACTTGCATGCAACATTCAGTCCTTTGACATCTTTTCATTTTTTTTTCAGCTATATACTTTTCTTTCATCATTTTTCATTCCAATCCGTTTCCTACAGATGACATTTAGATGGTTTCCCTATTTTGCCTTTGCAAATAATGACAAAATGAATAACCTTTTGCATATATTGGTTTTTAGTTTTGGAGGTTTATTTCAGGATGAATTCCTAGAAGTAGAATTGCTTTCTCTGTGGAAAATATTACCAATTTCCCCTCCAGGTGGTTGTATACTTTACACTCCCACCAGCAATCTGTAGACTACCCATTTTCTTACAGCCTTGCCTTTTTGTGTGTGTTGCCAAACTTATGAAGCTTTACCAATTTGACAGATTAGGAATGGTATCACATTTTAGGTTAAATTTGTACTTTTTGATTGTAAGATTGAGCACCCTTTAATATGATTGCTTTAAAAATGACTACCCACTTATCTAGACATAATTTGTTTAGAGCATCTTTTTCCCATTGATTCAAGGTAGTACTCTTACCATACACTAAATTTCCATATATTCTTGAGTATATTTTAGATCGTTTCTTTTATTCCATTGGAGCAACATCATATGGTTTTAACTGTAAGGTTGTAGAGTAAGTTTTCATACCCAGTAGGACTGGTACTCAAATTATTATTCTTATCTAGGGACTCTATAGTTATTCTTACATGTTTTTTTTTTCTTATATAAACTTTATCATCAACTCTTTTAGCTCAAGAAAATGAAAACAACACTTTTATAAGTGTCATGTTCAATTTATATATTGCGATGGTTGATTAAAGATAGCTGAACATTCATGAAGATGTAGAGTCTAATTCCTCTTTCCTTGAATCTGGGCTGTTCAAGGTGACTTGCTTGTCTAACATAGTGTAATAGTGTGACATCTGGGGCTTAAAGGCTAAGGCAGAGAAAGCTTAGATACTTTATAGGTAATTTACAGGTCTCTTGGGTCCTCTTGAGATCCAGAAACCGTGTTGTCCAGGAATGTTGTTGAGGAAGTCCAGGCAGCTCAATAGAGTGGCCACATGGACAGGAATCAGAAGTCCTGGCCAACATCCTGGCTGAATCAATAGTCACTAGCAACTAACTAGCCAAATAAGTGAATCTTCTTACAAGTGGATTTTATAGCCCAATGAAGTTACCACAGCTCATGCTGTGTGGAGCAGAGATGAATCATCCCCTGATCCCTATCAAATTGAAGATTTTTTAAAAAAATGAATAATTACCAAAGGTCACTGCTGTTGTGTGGGTTTTTTTTTTTTTTAAGATTTTATTTATTTATTTGACAGAGATCACATGTAGGCAGAGAGGCAGGCAGAGAGAGGGGAAGGGAAGCAGGCTCCCTGCTGAGCAGAGAGCCCCATGTGGGGCTCAATCCCAGGACCCTGGGACCATGACCTGAGCCAAAAGCAGAGGCTTTAACCCACTGAGTCACCCAAGCACCCCAGTTTTAAACCACTAGAAGTTGGTATAGTTTATTACATGGCAGTAGATTGCCAGAGCAGTTATGTTTCCGAGAGTTAGATCTAGGTCAATAATATTTTAGCTTCCCACCTGAACTAACATGGCATTGTAAACTCTTTATACTTTAGTTTCCCTACTTTGTTTTATTGAAAAAAAATTGTTGGGAGGATTGTGATGTAGTGTATTTAAATAAATATTTTACCTTAAACACATCAACAATACTAGTGACATCTTATAAAACATTGATCCTGAATAGAATAACATGGTTGTCTTAATAGAAAGAATAATTTCTAAGAGTTGAAATCAGTGTGTTTATTACTTTTATCCTATCTACTTTAAATAAGTATTCAGGGCAGTTAAAATGTTATAGGTAGGTCAGGTTCTTGTTATAACAAGATAGAAAGTGAAACCTATAAAAAGAAGAGATTAAATGATTACCCCTCCCCCCTTTTTTTTGGTTCTAAGTTTCTTTCTTTTAACATTTAAATGTTTCTCAAGTTGAATGCTTCTTGTGATTGACATACATGTTTGATATGGTGTTTTCCTTTCCCCAAAAGCTATTATTAAATCAAAGAAATATCTCACATTTGAGGAACCATGTACACATTCTGAAGCATTTTCTTTTCTTATTTCAAATTAAAATAAGCATCTATAGATAGATGTCTAATATCTGGAAGAAGATTGTCCAGATATTTTGTTTGAAATGGCAAATATAGATAGGCAGATATCCCAATTCATACAGGAGTATGAGGAATTAATGGCACTATTTGTTTTTCCTGTTAAAGTATTGCTTTAGAATCAGCAGGGTATGCAGTGGTCACAGATGATGAAACCAAATTGCTTGGGTTCCAGTACCAGCTCTTCCACAGTAGTTATGTAATTTTGGGAAATTTTGCCTACATTAGTTTGCTGTGAAGATTAAATGAGCTAAAATTTATAAAGCACAGAGGAAATTACCTGCATATAGTAAGTATCAAGCGAATATTTGTTAAATTAAATAAAAGCCAGGGAGGGTGGATAGTTAACTATTTTAGAGAAAGAAAGAAAAGGAAAATAGGACTGACAACATAGTAATAGGTTTTTTAAAATAGCTGCTATTCATTTAAGTCAACTCCTGTTCCCTTATGTGTAGCATCTCTGTAGCAAAAATGATAGGTGCTTTTGAAAAGTTTTCAATCCCTTAGAAAGTTCCAAGGTCTAAATATATATATGAACTTTTTGTATTGTAGCAAGTTGTTCTGTTATGTACACACTTAGTACAGATGGCTATTTTGAGAGAGTGTAAGCAAAACTGATTATAACAAATGAATTTTGTATTCCCAAGATTTGTTTTTCTCTCAGTATGTTATCATTTTGAGCTACATTTTTGGAAGCATATATGACAGGTGTACTTACCAACTGTGCCTGAAAGAATTATGTTTTGAAAAAAATCTACCACTGCAAATCTCTAGCTCCCTGTCCTTTCTTCATGTTGAAATTATTCCTGCATGAATATGTTTACTTCGTATTTCTCAGGTGTATTTATTTATAATTTATACCCTGCGTATTTCCTGAATGACTTTAAGCTAGTTTTTTAAAATTAATGTATAATAGGACAATTAAAATAAAAATAGCTCAAACTCACATGAGTGTATGTAAGGGAGGGGTTCTCAGTGTTTCAGTGTTTCTGAAAAGTACATATGCCTTAATTCTTGGTAATTTAAATTATATTTAGTTCTGAACTTCCTGGTAGGCAAGATAAAAAGGAGCACTGATTGATAGAGGTACTATTCCAAGTTAATTAGAGCTGATAACTATTTTCTTTTTTCTTGTCCTACATTCTGGAAAGTATTTCTTGCTTCATTTTTACCTATCCAGGAAAAAATGTCTTCTAAAGAACTTTTGCAAAAGCTACAGAGATGTTCCTCATATCCCAGCACACCCTTAATAATGTCTTTTAGTAAAAGTGTTAATTTATTTGGGGTTTGGGGTCATTTTGTTTGTTTTTGGTGAGACTTGGCTAATGTAGTCCAGTTGTATTGCCTTCTGCTCTGGTGAAAATTAAAATATTTAATAAATTATTTATTAAAGGATGGTCCCTTTATCACCTGTACTTGAATCACTTGAATAATGTGTTATATATTTATTAGTTATTCAGGACCTCATCTCCGTCTTCCTCAATCAGAATCTTTGGGACTAGGTTGTTTTAATTAAGCTTCTCAATGTGTTGTTATAAGCACCAATGATGGCAAATCACTTTCTTGGAGAAGTAGAAAACCATTAGTCTTGCCTACTGGAGATATTGTGATGATTATATTAGATAACAAATGTAAAAATATTTGAAAACCATGAAATACAAAAAAGTGTTTTTGTTACTGAAAACATGTGGTTTAATAATCTAACTACTAAGGAAGCTGTATGGTGTGGGAGCTTTGGGATCTCACAGTGTGTTTGCTCCTGAATCCCACTCACTCTGGTATCTCAGGAAGAGCCTTAAATTCTGAAGATGAGGGTATCTGGGGATCCTTCTGCTTCTTAAATCAACTTTCAAACAATTCTGCTCTTTTTAGACTTGGACTCACCATCCTTGCAGTTACTTGTGTTGCCAGTTCCTGAGACATTTGAAGTTCTGTAGTGCAAACTGGGTTGGTTTTTTACCTTCTCTACTGCCAGTTTAGGAGTAAACTTTCTTAGCTTAATACTTTACTTCTTGGTTTTGTTTGTTGGTTTTGTTTGGGGTTTTGTTTTTTGTTTTTTGTTTTTTTGTTTGTTTTTGCATTTAGCTTCCAAAATAGTACTACTGTCTGCTCTCTCTTCTTTTGTTATGAGATTTTGCCTCTTTCAAAGGGTCTGAATTGTCATTTTATGGTGTGTTGGGGAGTATGGAGGACTGCTAATCCAAGGGTTTTGCTTTGAATTTATTCTTTTAAAGTGTAAATGCCTTCTCTTTAAAATCATTAGTTGGAAACTTGATTTCACACTCTTACCTTAGAGTGTTTTAAAATATGGTGCATGTATTTTGCTTTCAGCTAAAAATATTAGAATTATCCCACTCAATCCAAAGCCCCAGGTCCATTCATTTCACTCTCAGTAACATTAAGTAAATAAATAAAAATACCAAAGCTTTTGGTAAAGAAGGAGCCATGAATAATGGATGTCCATATTTTGAAAAAGTCCTGGATGGTGATCCTTGTTGGCGATATTCTTCCCAAAAGTTTCTTATGACTTCGTGGTTTTTTTGTTTGTTTGTTTGTTTTTTTCTGTAAAAGCTGATAAATGTGATAGCATATGTATGCTTGAACCTACTCTAGGAGTGATAAACCTAAGTTTGAAAGTGAATAAACACTTTCATCAAAATCTAGTAAAGGAGATCGAAAGAAATTAGATTTTATCAACCCTACCAATAAAACAAATAATTAAGGAAAGAAAAGTGATATAACTTATATGTCTAAGTGAAATTACCTTGGTGGATACAGTGATGATGTATGTATTAGTAGATGCTGTGGCTGTACATATTTACCGTAAGTCCAAAATGCCACATCGTACAACAGTTAGAAATTAGGAGGCTCTTGGCCTTTGCAGAGCCCCACTGTTTCTCATTTTCCTTAGGTCTGTTGCTACCAGGTATGTGATTAGGAAGCTATAATGACCTAAAATACTCTTTCATTGACTCTCTGTTGGGTGTAATTACATTAATTACTTTATGGAAAGAGAAGTCACTTGGGACAGACAAGTTTTTTTTTTTTTTTTTTTTTTAAATTTTTTATTTTTTATAAACATATATTTTTATCCCCAGGGGTACAGGTCTGTGAATCACCAGGTTTACACACTTCACAGCACTCACCAAATCACATACCCTCCCCAATGTCCATAATCCCACCCCCTTCTCCCAAACCCCCTCCCCCCGGCAACCCTCAGTTTGTTTCGTGAGATTAAGAGTCACTTATGGTTTGTCTCCCTCCCAATCCCATCTTGTTTCATTTATTCTTCTTCTACCCACTTAAGCCTCCATGTTGCATCACCACTTCCTCATATCAGGGAGATCATATGATAGTTGTCTTTCTCTGCTTGACTTATTTCGCTAAGCATGATACGCTCTAGTTCCATCCATGTTGTTGCAAATGGCAAGATTTCATTTCTTTTGATGGCTGCATAGTATTCCATTGTGTATATATACCACATCTTCTTGATCCATTCATCTGTTGATGGACATCTAGGTTCTTTCCATAGTTTGGCTATTGTGGACATTGCTCCTATAAACATTCGGGTGCATGTGTCCCTTTGGATCACTACATTTGTATCTTTAGGGTAAATACCCAATAGTGCAATTGCTGGGTCATAGGGCAGTTCTATTTTCAACATTTTGAGGAACCTCCATGCTGTTTTCCAGAGTGGCTGCACCAGCTTGCATTCCCACCAACAGTGTAGGAGGGTTCCCCTTTCTCCGCATCCTCGCCAGCATCTGTCATTTCCTGATTTGTTGATTTTAGCCATTCTGACTGGTGTGAGGTGATATCTCATTGTGGTTTTGATTTGTATTTCCCTGATGCCGAGTGATATGGAGCACTTTTTCATGTGTCTGTTCGCCATCTGGATGTCTTCTTTGCAGAAATGTCTGTTCATGTCTTCTGCCCATTTCTTGATTGGATTATTTGTTCTTTGGGTGTTGAGTTTGCTAAGTTCTTTATAGATTCTGGACACTAGTCCTTTATCTGATATGTCGTTTGCAAATATCTTCTCCCATTCTGTCAGTTGTCTTTTGATTTTGTTAACTGTTTCCTTTGCTGTGCAAAAGCTTTTGATCTTGATGAAATCCCAGTAGTTCATTTTTTCCCTTGCTTCCCTTGCCTTTTGCGTTGTTCCTAGGAAGATGTTGCTGCAGCAGAGGTCGAAGAGGTTGCTGCCCGTGTTCTCCTCAAGGATTTTGATGGATTCCTTTCGTACATTGAGATCCTTCATCCATTTTGAGTCTATTTTTGTGTGTGGTGTAAGGAAATGGTCCAATTTCATTTTTCTGCATGTGGCTGTCCAATTTTCCCAGCACCATTTATTGAAAAGGCTGTCTTTTTTCCATTGGACATTCTTTCCTGCTTTGTCGAAGATTAGTTGACCATAGATTTGAGGGTCTATTTCTGGGCTCTCTATTCTGTTCCATTGATCTATGTGTCTGTTTTTGTGCCAGTACCATGCTGTCTTGATGATGACAGCTTTGTAATAGAGCTTGAAGTCCGGAATTGTGATGCCGCCAACGTTGGCTTTCTTTTTCAATATCCCTTTGGCTATTCGAGGTCTTTTCTGGTTCCATATAAATTTTAGCATTATTTGTTCCATTTCTTTGAAAAAGATGGATGGTACTTTGATAGGAATTGCATTAAATGTGTAGATTGCTTTAGGTAGCATAGACATTTTCACAATATTTATTCTTCCAATCCAGGAGCATGGAACATTTTTCCATTTCTTTGTGTCTTCCTCAATTTCTTTCATGAGTACTTTATAGTTTTCTGAGTATAGATTCTGTGTCTCTTTGGTTAGGTTTATTCCTAGGTATCTTATGGTTTTGGATGCAATTGTAAATGGGATTGACTCCTTAATATCTCTTTCTTCTGTCTTGCTGTTGGTGTAGAGAAATGCAACTGATTTCTGTGCATTGATTTTATATCCTGACACTTTACTGAATTCCTGTATAAGTTCTAGCAGTTTTGGAGTGGAGTCTTTTGGGTTTTCCACATATAGTATCATATCATCTGCGAAGAGTGATAATTTGACTTCTTCTTTGCCGATTTGGATGCCTTTAATTTCCTTTTGTTGAGGACAGACAAGTTTTGATGAGAAATAAGCACTCTGCATTCTTAGGGTAGAATTCAGGATAGTGACCTACAAGAATCTAAGGGTTTTTTTGTTTTGTTTTGTTTTAACGTGCTAGGGTGATCTTAGTCTAATATCTATACTGAAATATTGTTACTACTCTAACCTTTTTGGAAATAGCGTGGAACCCTCCCATTCCATCACAGGACTTCTGATGTGTCTACATTCAGTTGTGTATATGCTTGCAGAGCCAGCAAAAATCAGACAGGGTGAAGAAGAAGAAAGTCAGTCAAAATCCTCTTCCTACTTCGCTTTGATTCAAAGCTAAGAGTGCTGCTAAGCTAAGACTTTCTTGTGCTTTAATCTTGCTACCCATCCCCCCACCTTCCTCAGGGCCCTCTATCAGTGTATGAAGGCATAGCGTTGATTCTAGTGCTATTAAACAGTGGTCTCTAAGAGGAGGTCCCCAATAATCCACAGAGCAATAATATCTCTGTGGTTTATAATGTGCACTGTAGTCTGCTCTCCAGGTACTACATCTATGGGATGTATACACATGCAGGGAATGGAGGTCCATTTTCAAAATGTTTGGAGAACTATTTTATAAAATTAGAAAGCAATTCAAAGAGAATAAATATCCCAGGTAGCCTTATTTGAAGAAAGGCATATCATTAGCATAGTTCTTTCGCTCCAATAGAGAAATGTAACACTAGAACTTGATGTCTGAGGTTGTGTCATTAAGCTGATGAATGCTTTTATTGTTTTTTTTTTTTTTAATATATTTTAACCAAAAAGTCTTGGCTTACCATTAGGGTCATTGTGAGCAATAAGCAGGGAAAGTAATAATAAAATATGCAGTGAAAATAAAACACAAATATGGAAAAACTTTATAGAGTTCAGAAGAGTACCACATTAAGATACATGTATTCTCATATTATATTTGATGATGATGTATAAACTGTTAAAACCAAAGCAGATGAAAGAAAATGCATTTGTACTATATATATATATATATATTTTTTTTTTTTTTCAAATAAGCAAGTGGAGCTTTCTAAGTCTGTTCTATTTGCTGACTCCTCTTTCTGCTGAAGTGTCAACTCTTTGTGAGAGCTGAAATGACAATCACTGCATGACATAACCATCTACCTGGAGTATACAAGGGTATGTCAGAAATATTAACCGTGTGGGAGCCATTTAAAAAACAAGTAAGTATGACCAGAATCATTTAGCTCTTCGAACCTTCCAGAGCAGCAGTTTAAAAAATAGCCTAGGACCACAGGGTCTTCTTTGCCGGCTAACATATTGGGTTTATTATATAAAAGGGACATCGTGATGCTTTGATCCCTGATTCACACATTTTAGAGCATTGCTGGCTTCAAATCTTGATGTGTGTACTGTTGCTATTTATTTGCGACTTTCTGAGCTTGTTTGTCTCCCTTTTTTGGGTGTCTTTCCTTCACTGCTTTCATCATTTGCATGCTTGTGTTTGTTTTTAGCTAGAGGATATATTTGTGTGGTTCTATATTTTGTCAAAATCCCTTATGACACTAGGCCCCCACCTCAATATCAATCTTTCAGATTAAGTATGATGCCTGAAAGTCATATATTTTTGTTCTGAGTTTACTTATTTCTTGTATTTAATTGACAGATCAGCAGGTTTCCTCCTTTTGCATTCTGCTGGTCTATGTAGGTCATCTGTCCTAAATATATAGCAAGAGAAAATGTGGCATATGTTCTAGTAAAATGAGTGTTATTCTTGCCATTTTGTAGAAACCTCCATGACTTGAAAACAATGGAGGCAGGTGAATTAGGTTTCACTATGTCAGCCCCAAGCTAAATGGAGCTTCATCTTTTCCACACAGTGAAAGCATCTAGAGGGAATGCAAAGTAGTTTCCATTGTACAATGAATCACTCATTAAAGTTAATTGACATCCATGGAACACTTGTTTCAGATATCACAGCTATTGGGGCAAAATCTGGTTATCAAAAAAAGGGAGAAAAGGGTAGGCTCCCCTACCCCCCATCTGCAGGGTATACATTCTAAGAGCTGCAGTGGATGAAACTGAGACTGCAGAAAATGCTGAACCCTATATATACTATGTCTTTTCCTATGCATAAGTACCTAATGATAGTTTAATTTATAAATTAGACACAGTATGAGATTAACAACAATAATAATAGCAATTATAACAATATACTGTAACAAAGCTTATATGAATGTGGTCTTTCTCCAAATATCTCAGTGTACTGTACTCATCCTTCTTTCTCTTGTGATGATGTAAGATGCCTACATGATGAGATGTCACAGTGCCATAGCGTTAAGCTAGGACATAACGTTAAGTTACTATTGTTTTAAATTTTTTTTATTTCAGATTTTTTTTTTTAATTTGTCAGAGAGAGAGGGAGAGAGAGAGAGAGAGAGCATGGCAGACAGAGTTGCAGGCAGAGGCAGAGGGAGAAGCAGGCTCCCCGCCGAGCAAGGAGCCCGATGTGGGACTCCATCCCAGGACGCTGGGATCATGACCTGAGCTGAAGGCAGCCACTTAACCAACTGAGCCACTCAGGCATCCCAAGTTATTATTGACCGTCTAAGGCTGCTGCAGTGGGTCATCTACTTCTGGATGGTGGTTGACCACAGGCAACTGAAACCATGGAAAGTAAAATTCGCTAAGGGTGTTCTACAGTACTTTTTTAATTTTTAATTTTTTCCCCAAGATTTTATCTATTTATTTGAGAGAGAGAGAGAGAGAAAGAGAGGGAGGAAGAAAGCACTGAGGGAGAGTGACAGGGTAAAGCAGACTCCCAGCTGAGCAGGAAACCTGATGGGGAGAGAGGTGTCCAGAACCCAGGACCTTTGGATCATGACCTGAGCTGGAGGCAGATGCTCAACCGCTCAAACACCTGAGCCACCCAGGCTCCCCTGGACCAGTTTTAACTTGCACCAGTTGTTTGACTTACCGAGGTTTTACGGTGGAAGGGAAATACTGAGATATGCCTCTGTTTCCTCATGGAAACGAGAGAAGAAAATATGACAAAAACAACTTGTAAAAAAGTTTTTCCGCATTTAAAAAAAAAGTGAAAAAAGTAATTTCATATGCTGTAAAAAAGAAAGTACTTGCATATATATATAGGAACTGGTGCCAAAAATAAATAAATAAATAAAGTACATTGGAAAGGTACCTTAAAGAACTATGCCAAACAAAAGAAGCTCCTAGGGATATTAAAACCACCCACAAATGAAATTGGGAAAAAAGCTGCCGTTGAAAGATGACTAGAAATGTATTGGAAGTTGAACTGGGAACTATTTCGACATGCTCCATTTCTAAATGTGTTGTCTTTTCTGCACTTGTATGTCCGGTCAGGGTCAGTAACTGTGACCAGAAAATGTTCAAGTATAGATCAGTGATCGCACAGACTCCTGAAAGCTAAGTTCATTGAATATTATCCATTTAAAATCTGTAAATCAGTGCTATTCTTTTCCATTATGAGTAGTCTTTTTCCCAGAGGAATCCTGCCTGATGAGTAGGAGTGCATTGTTTGAAAGAACTGAGCAAGTGTTTCTTAGGTGTTTTTCCCCTTTAGCAAACTGTTGGGAAGATGGAGGAGTATACAGCATGAAGCATGCTGTCATTATATTTATTCTGGGCCTTTTCAGCACTGTAATTTATTTCTGTGAATTCTATTCCAAAACAATATGAATTGTTAAAAAATGTACTTCTTCACAAAAAGAAACAATTGGACTGGATTCCTATTAAATTATGCACATATCTTACCTAAGAGAATGGTATTTTCTGAATAATAAAAATCATATCCTTTTGCAAAAACAAAATACTTAAAATCCTTAACAGTATATTTTTAAGGGCTGCTCTCCCCGTTAGACCTAAAATGAACTTTTGAAAAATTTTAATTCCCTGAAAGCTCACTACCTCTTTTATTTAGAACAGATTATATCTTCCATCTCTTGTCTTTATAACTAAGATGCTCCCTTCTGGAAATGAACACTTGAATCAGTTTCTAGTTTGTAGAAATACAGAATCGTTTTATTGTACATAGAGACTCTTACAGAATAAGTATGGCCAGATCATCACTTTTATGAAAAAGAAATGAGCAGCTTGGGGAAGGGAACCATTAAAAGTCTAAAAAATGAGCACTAGACAGAATTAGCAATTCCCTGTCCTGTGAATCTAAGGCAAAGGGTAAGGAAGTTTCCAGTCATTGAGCATCCACTGTGGATAAAACACATTTCTCACACTTTCACATGTGTTTTCATGGACTTCTCATCACCACAATGCAGGGTGAGTGGAACTGTATGGTGTGTGTATATCTCATGGATGAGGATACTGAGCTCATTCAACTAGTGAGTAGGTCTGGGTTTGAGTTCAAATGTGAAGGCCTCTAAAGTTTAATGCCCTTCTCTCTAAATCACACTGCTTGCATTATTTATTGTTCTTTTATAGTGTTTCTATTTAAACACTTACCAAACTGCTTTAAATTTTCACTGCTATATGTGTGCTTCAATGTCAGAAGCCACAATGGGCGCATCTCAGTGCTCATCAAATATTCAGTATTAGTGACTGGCAGTTGGTTGATTCTTACAAATATTTGTTAAATAGATGCCAAGATGGAAAGCATTTACCAAGTACATCTTCCTCCATTTGTCAAACAAAGATGGTAGTATGGCATACCTGTCAAAGCATTTAGATATTCTGAAGATCAATGTTAAGCAAATGTGTAGTTATATTTCTACTCATGCGACAAGGTTTACATAATTGACACTGAAGACACCAACATGTGTAAACAGTGCTTAACTTCTGTCTACTTGAGTCACCTTACCAAAAAAAAAAAAAAATCCTTAAAGTACGTGTTCAGAAATAGTATTGTCTAGAACAATGTGGGAAAAATAAAAAGATACATATTTAAAAGGAAAGCATTGACATTTCCCCTATGTGGTGAGTGCATTTCTTAATGTGCAAAGGGAAAAAATAAACTGTAAGTGAGATTTAAAATAGTAGTGACCAAATCCTTTTGGTAAATTGTTTCCATAATGAAGTTATAACTATTCATGTTTTGGGATTCATAATTGGTATTAGTTTCTAGTTCCCACTGATATTATAATGGAGTGTTGCCCAAGTGTTTTGTTTACATGCCTGACCTCTTCTCCAGGAGCACCTGGAGGGCTTAGACTGACTATTCATCTTGTAGCCCTGCAGGTGGTTAATGGGTGAATTCATACTTTACTATGCATACTGTTGTGTGTCATTGAGGATGCAAACTGTGGTATAGTCAAAAAGAAAAAAGAAATCACACCTAGACTGGAAACACTAGCCCCAAATCTTTTCTTCAATGTCTCTTGACTTTGAGTTCCTGATAAATGAAATTATAACATTGCAGTAGTTAAAAAAGTCTTTGCTTGTTCTGACAGTCATATTCTATTGACATAGGTAAACATTAGCCTAAGGATCCTCTTTTTAAAAATTAAATTTCCTGTAAATAGGATAAACTGATGCAATTCTGGACCAAATCATAAGCTCTGGCAAAATGTGTATCACTTTAAATGAGCTATATTTAGTGAGAGTTTAGTGAGAATTCTCTATGAAAAGAGTTGAGAGTATGCTTAGTGTATTCATGTTAGAACAGTTTATTGTTTTTGAAGGAAGATTGTGTTGAGTTAGAAACAATACACTTCTGTTCTAATTGGAGGATGTCAGAGTTTAAGGATCTTTTCTCTTGCACAGATTTATGATTAACAGATCAATCATTCCCTAACAGGAACTCTCTTGATAATGCAGACTTTCTTTGAAAATGATCCCAGCTCTTTTTGGATGTGTCATAGATTCATTGCTATCCTGAGGGTGAACACTCTGCTCCAGTGACAAATTAAAAAAAAAAAAAAAGTCTGCATTTGAATGACTAATAATTAAAATTATAATAAAGATGAACAACTTCATAATAGTGGTTTTTTTATTGTATCCATCACCAAACATCTTGAATTTTAAAAATGATGTAGTTTTTAATTGCACTATTAGAACTATTGAAAATACACATTAATGAACAGAAGGGTCATTATCCTAACTCACATAAAAAGCAAATGTTAACATTTTATTGTATATTGCTTAAGATCAGTTCCTTTGCATATATTCAAAATAGAAACTCTTTGGACTGGAAATACGAAAATTAAAGAACATGCACATAAAATAATAATTACATTGTATTTTATATGTATTTTATCCTGCTTTTTTTTTACACAGCAATAGATTGCAAACATCTATGTATGTCAATAAATCTAAAGGAAATATAATTTGCATGACTGCATATAGCCTTTTATGGATATAACATAATTATTTGTTGGGTATTTAGGTTATTTCCAAGTTAATTTTTTAAACAATGCCATAATGGCATACTCATACACGCACACACACACAAGCATGCACATACACATATACATTTGTGGGCTTTTCTGATTATTTCATTGGAGTAAATTTATAGAATTAATAAGTGTGCACTTTTTTTTTTTTACATTTAGAAGTATAACTAATTGAAGCTTATAATACATTTCCCAAACACCTCTCACCCAGCTTCCTTTAACATTAACATGTAGTATAAATATAATGTACTTAAGGAAACCAGAAAATTACATTGGTATGATACTATTATCTAAACTGTAGGGGTGCCTGGGTGGCTGGGTCAGTTAAGCATCTGTCTTCTGCTCTGGTCTTGATCCCCAGAGTCCTGGGATTGAACCCCACACTGGGCTCCCTGCTCAGCAGGAAGTCTGCTTCTCCTTTTCCCTCTGCCCCTCCCCATGCTCATGTTCTCTTTCTCTCTCAAATACATAAATAAGAATCTATAAGAATAGATCTAAGAATATTCTAGAATATTCTAGAATAGAAAATATTCTATTTTCCCTCATTTTTTGCCCACTAATTTTGACATTCATGAGTAAATCTTGTCTGCAACAATTACTACTATGGCATTTCCCCCGTGGATATTTTTCTGTTTTCCCTCTAACTTGATGCTACACTTTTTAAATAATTTGTTTTTTTATTTATAATTGTGGATATTTCAGAAGTAAAATGTTCAAAAAACAGCAGAACAAGTATGTATGCATTCCTAACCTGATTTGGAATGACATGTACCAATTGGTGACATTTGGTACATTAACTTTAGATCTTTTATTTTTGCACATGGTTTTTCTGTTTGATATTTTTTTAGAAATAAAACCTAACAGATATGGGTAAATTCCCTTCTCTTGTCCCTTTACTCTCCATCCCTCTCTGAGAAGTTGGCATTTATCAATCACATGCACTTTTAATTACATCCATGCATATATACTTGACCATAAATATTATAAAATATTAATGTATTTCAATTTTTTATCTAAACCATGTCATACATATAAAACTACATATACTTTCTCTACTTGCTTTTTATCCATCAACATTATCATTATATCTTTCAAATTTATCAGTGTTGATACATATAGGTCTAGTTCATACATTCTAACTGCCAAATAATATTCCATGTATTCTAGGAAATATGCTTGAGATTCAACATTTATTTAACATATTTGTGGAGCAGTTATGATTGGGTTAGAGAATATTCTATTCTCTGACATTAGAGAAGATCCATTAAAGAGAAAGAAGATTTAAATTTTTAAGATAAATATTGTATCATTGTTTATAATAGCAAAAACTTGGAACAAGGGAAACTTCTTAATAATATGTTATATTTTCACCAAAAAGAAAAACAAAACAAAACAGGGTAAATAGGTGAGGTGATAATTATGTTCACTTGATGACAGGAGTCCTTTCACAATATAGTTGTACATCAAATGATCAAGTTATATGCTTTAAATATCTTATAATTTTATTTATTAGTTATGCCTCAGTAAAGCTTACAAATAATGTTATATCTCATTCATTCATTTATATAGCCTACAAATGTGTATTTATCATCTGTTGTAGATACTAGGGATGCAGTGTGCTTTCTTTCTGAAGCTTATAATCTAGAAGAAAGATACAGGCTTGTGAATAGTAATATACTTGTCTAAATGCTATTATTGGCATCTTTCCAGATTATCACGAATTCAGAACAAAGGCAGTGATCTTCAAATTTTCCTTAAGAAACTAACTAGAATTCACAGATGTGATAATTACCAAATCTCAGTTATTGGAAGATAGCTCTCAGTTTGGTTGGACTTCCAGGAGAAGAAAAAATAAAAATAAGGTGTGAGTAGAAGTGATGCGGAGAGGCACACACAGTTAAATTAAAAGGCATATAATTTAAAATGAGCGCATGAAATGACAGTTAGGATAGTAGGAAGGATGATGCAGGACGAAGAAACTATACTGAGGTACAAGACATATAGGAGACATATCTGGAGGGGACTTTCAGTTCTTGTAGTTTCCTCATGGTGGCTAGCTATGTGTGCCCTGGAGGAAGATAACCATGAGTGAAAATCTCTCTTGACCCTTCTTAACTGGTGTGATCATAGGTGGTCCACTTCCTCATTAAGTCTTGTGTCTTGTTTTTTAATCTCTGATATTGGATACTAATACTTGGTTCAGAGGGATGCTATGAGGTTATAATGATATGAATAAACCCCATGCATAGACCTTAGTAGGTCATCATAAATATCACAGCTGTCACTGCTATATTTGCATGCTTTGTTTAATTTTTTCCTATCAACATGAGAACGTCATTACAGTTATTTTAAGCAACAAAATAATTACTTTTGAAAAATTGGGATGGGGTAATACTTTATTTTCATTTTGAGTTTAATTTACCTTACATATTTACGCTTTTTTTTTGTTGGTTGGTAAGAGCATAAGTTCTACTCTGGTAGAAAATTTCTATTCTAAAATGCAGTATATCAACCGTAGTCACCATGTTATATACAGAGATCCTTAGATCTTTTCATATTACAGTTTTTATTTTATTTTATTTTAAAGGTTTTATTTATTTATTTGACAGAGAGAAATCAGAAGTAGGCAGAGAGACAGACAGAGAGAGAGGGGGAAGCAGGTTCCCCTGCAAGTAGAGAGCCTGACGTGGGGCTCGATCCCAGGACCCTAAGATTGTGACCTGAGCCGAAGGCAGAGGCTTAACCCACCGAGCCACCCAGGCACCCCTCATTTTACAGTTTTTAGAAAGAAATTTGTACCCTTTTACCAACCTCTCCCTATTTTCCCCATATCCAGCCCCTGGAAACCATTTTTTTTTTTTTAAGATTTTATTTATTTATTTGACAGAGATCACAAGTAGGCAGAGAGTCAGGCAGAGAGAAAGGAGGAAGCAGGCTCTCTGCGAGAGCCTGATGCAGGACTCGATCCTACCATCCTGGGATCATGACCTGAGCCGAAGGCAGAGGCTTTAACCCACTGAGCCACCCAGGCGCCCCTGGAAACCATTTTTTTACTTTATTTGTATGAGTTTGACTTTTTTTTAGATTCTACTTATAAATGGGACTGTACAATCCTTGTCTTTTTCATCTGGCTTATTTCATTTAGGATAATGCCTTTAAGGACCATCCATGTTGTCACAAATAGCAGGATTTTCTCTTTCCCATGGCTGAGTAATATTCTGTTGTGTTTATATATACCACATTTCCTTTAAACGTCTGTTGATGGACACTTAGGTTGTTTCCTGTATCTTGGTTATTGTGAATAATGCTGCAATGAACATTAGAGTACAGATATCTTTTCCATACCCTGTTCTTACTTCTTTGGGATACAAATCAAGAACTGGGATTACTGGATCATATGGTGGTTCTATTTTTAATTTTTTTTAGGTATCTACATACTGTTTGCTATTGTGGCTACACCACTTTACATTCCTGGAATGACTGCATTCCTAATTTAAGGTGGAACAGTGTGGTAGCAATTTGCGTAATGACTTGAGGGGCTTAAGAGACAATAAGACTTCTTATGAAGGGGTTACATTTGTTGAGTGTGTAGAGGGCAATGTGGCATAATATGTAAACACTTTGTTTGTATTAGTTTCCTAGAAATGTTGTAACAGAGTACCATACACTGGATGGGTTAGTTATTACTACCAGAAATTTATTTTCTCATAGTTCTGGAGGTTAGAAATCTGAAATCAAGATGTCAGCAAGGTCTCAGCAACACTCCCTCTGAAGGTGCTAAGAAAGGATCTAGGTTGTAGTCATACTTTGGTTTGTGGCAGCCTAGCTCCAGTATTTTTTTTTTAAAGATTTTATTTATTTGACAGACAGAAATCACAAGTAGGCAGAGAGGCAGGCAGGGAGAGGGAGGGGGAAGCAGGCTCTCCATTGAGCAGAGAGACCAACATGAGGCTCGATCCCAGGACCCTGAGATCACGACCGGAGCCGAAGGCAGAGGCTTAACCCACTGAGCCACCCAGGTGCCCCAAACTCCAATATTCTTATGGCATTCCCCCTGTGTCAATGTCTGTGTCTTCACGTGGCTTTCTTTTTATGACACCAGTCATATTGGATTAGGAGCCCATTCTACTCTAGTATGACCTCTTCTTAACTGATTGCATCTGTAACAACCTTATTTCCACATAACATCACATTCTGAGGTGCTGGGGGTTAGGACTTAAACGTATGAATTTGGGAAGACACATTTCAACTCATAACATTGTTTTTTCTAACGTCAGGATTAGACAGTTCTTTCTAGGTCTTCCATAGGACGATGGTAAGGATTACAAGTAAGAATTCATAACTACTTTTCAGTTCTAATTTAAGTTTTGTAGTAGAACCAGTTGCCTCTGCTCATTGGTGCTATCTAAAAACAAATGTCACCATTCAAATATTGGGCAAATGTGGGATGGCATCTATAACTTCTCTTTGTTGATACATGTAGTTCTTGGATCAGGTTATTTAAAATTAAGTGATGTCAGGTTTTAACAAAACAAAATACAAATATTGTTTTCAATATAATTTAAACCACGTGAGGAATATGCATGTGTATATATGTCTGAAATTTGACATGTTAAAAATAAATGTTATTCTTATGATATGTTTTTTCCAAAATTGTCTTTCGGTTGATTTTTCCTATAAATAAGGAAAAAACAGATAAATCCAAAGTATCAGCTGATTTACTAAAACTGATAGTTTTGACTCAGATCTTGATTTCTATACAGTTGAAAACTACCATCATTATTCTGAGCATATAGAAAAAGCTTAGAAAGTGCTTGGTGGTGTGATGTGACTATAAATTCTACATCTCAGATGTGACATGGAAATTGGTAGAGTACTGAATTGTTTTACTGCATCCATTTCATTTTTATGTTAACTATTGTCCCATTTCTTGATGCTGAGAGAGATAAGTTTACATTTTCCTGGTCTCATTTTAACTAAGAGTAAAGAAGAAAAGTGATGTGCACCTCATTCTTTATATGAGGATTATAAGGTATCATGGCTGTTTCTTCTTTCTGGAAAAATACTTTTGGACTCAAAATACAGTGCTGTTGAGTGTGATGAGATGAGAAGTAGAAGTATGTCATTTGTTAATTATGAGTTATTTGTGATGTTTTCAGAAATTCCATAAGTAGTTCAATTTAAAAATTAAAAAAATGGGCAAAGTGTATGAAGTCATTTTGGAAACAAAATGTGATTACTGAAGGTGTATTTTTTCATATACTGAACTAATAAATAGTTCAGAAAGTCTTTTGCATATTTATCAAAATGTCATCTTCAGGTACTGGGTTGGAAAATTAGTAACTGTTGGAGTGTGTGACTGTTGAAAGGTGTTACTATATGCAGGGGCCCAAGTTTTTAGCTCTTGGCATAAAGCAAAGATGTTAATCATAAGTGCTGGGATTTAAAATGTCAGAAGTTTTAAGCATAAAATAAAGGCCAAAAGTTAAGCATCTATTGTACTGTAAATCCCAATGTACAAAAAGAAAGCACAGTATTCTAAAAGTACTTAAATAAGTATTTAAATAGTAAATAGTATCAATATTTACTATAATGGCTAAGAATGACAGATAGTAAATAGCTTTATAGGATATAATGGCAGATTCCTTAATTTTATTTTTATAAGATGGTTTCCCTTGGCTTTTTGGATTGCCTGAGGAATAGTGTATTGTTAGTGCACATGTCACACCTATACCGTTTATTCTTAGATATATATGCAGCTATTAATATGTTTGGGAAATGACAGTTTTGTTTTCCCTGACAAAATCCTTAGCAAATGGAAGAAGTAGCATAAAACCTTTAATGAAATAATACAGGATTGGATCATATCCCTTAACATGACCGCATTGGAAGAGAGAAGACCTGAGTAAGAAATGACTCCATGTTTCACGAGATTTGTAACAGTATTTCTGCTCTTACTTTATATTCGGCTTTTTTTTTTTAAGGTTTTATTTATTTATTTGACACACAGAGAGAGATCACAAGTAGACAGAGAGGCAGGCAGAGAAAGAGAGGGAGGCAGGCTCCCTGCTGAGCAGAGAGCCTGATAGGGGACTGGATCCCAGGACCCTGAGATCATCACCTGAGCCGAAGGCAGGGGTTAACCCACTGAGCCACCCAGGTGCCCCTATTTCCCAAAAATGTCACATGTCACATATACTTTACCCATTTGCTCCGCCCCATGATGCAGACAAACAAGGTAGAAGAGCCCATTTGATCTGTGAGGAAACTGAGCCTCTGATATTCGTAGTATCTGATCCAAGAGCAAGCTCTAGCGACTGCTTGAGAGACCTGTGACTGGAATATGGGTCTCCTAGAGGTTGGTGCTCCACTATAGAATTGTACAGAAAATGATACTTTGAATGCAGATAAGAACTTAGAGTTCAGCAAAGTTCAAACAAGGAAGGAATGATTTGTTTGTAGTTATGAAGTTGTACTTGTCTTTAAGGTTTTAGCAGATTAACATTTGAGAATTATATGCTGCCTTTCTTCCAAAGAGAATAGAAGAAATGTTCAAGTGTTCTTCATCTATACCTGTGGGATAGCACAGAGTGGTATTGTAGTGAAGAAAGACTGAGCCAAATGCTTAAGTGAGCTGCAAAAGGTCGCTATTTATGGAAGGGTCTGTTCTGATATCTGATGATGTAGAAATCCTTCATGGGTGCAGGTTCAATCCTGGCTGAATTCTCCATGACTTTGGGCAAGTTATTAAACCTCTGTGCTTCATAGTACAATGAGATATTGGTGATACCTCTTGGATAGAGTTGATTAAATGATTAATGATTAAATGAGAGAACACATGTAAATTGCCAAAGAGAGGCCTGACACATTTGAGAAGATAGACATACTCGTTCCCTCTCTCTCCTCTCCCTACCACCTAAGACACTTTATTATTTCAGCCTAAGTTGTATTACTTCAACCAAATCTAATACTATTTACCTCATTACCATATTTATAAGTATTTGTAGTTATATCCTCAAGTTTAAGACCTTTTATAGAATACCTCTTTCAGTTGTGTTGTTTTATTACCCTTGCTGAAAAGTAGAAGTCATTGTCACTATATAACAGCACAAATGGTTATATATTACTCATTATTCAGGGGACATTTGGAAGGAGACAGACATGTAGGGACTCACTGTAGGTTTTGCTCATATTAGGGTTGTCAATAAACAGTTGATATCACCAAATAAAGGAATTTGGAATGACCTGAGTGATATTTTTAAGAACTGTTATGGTATGACAAGGGAGCTGGTTTGTGACAGATAAAGTTTTTGTTCAAGGATTAAATGGAGATTTTAGGAAATTTTAGGTATGATTTCAAAGATTTACCCTATCTGGATCATTTTTTTCTCCAAGCGTAATAGAGAATAACTGTACGTGATCAAAATGGCATTTTCTTGATGCTGTGAAATGTATCCCTAGGTGACTGAGCAAAATAAGTTGCCAAAACATGTAATGAGCAGTCAAATTGTAAAGAATATGTTCAAAAACAGTGATTTCAGTGATTCATATTGAATCATTTCTTTGGCAATAATTAGGTACCAGTACTAGTTAACTCCTGATGCAACTCTTAGTATATAGTGAGGTGTCATATCATCCACATAAAGGAAGGTTATGTCTTCCCCTTTATTATGGTAGATCCTTATGGAAAAGGTTAAGTAACTTGTCCAGGATTATGTAGCTTGTGATTGAACCTGTGCTTGCCTGATACAAAAGCCTACAATCTGATACTATTCTGAATGCTAATATCAGAGCATTAAGGTCTATGTCTAGAGAAGAGCCATTAAAATATAGCCCGTTAAAAAAAAAAAAAAAAAAAAATATATATATATATATATATATATATATAGCCCGTTTTACTCTTTTTAAAATACTGGCCTGGTCTGTCATGGTAGCATACCTCTTAACTATAATTTTTGTGGTAATATGAAAATAACAAATTTTTCGGAAAAGGAAGGGGGAGTATCAGGCATGGTGCCAAGTATCTTACCTACATTATTGCATTTAGTTCTTAGAACAACCCTGTAAGCTCAGTGGTATTATCTCATTTTACACAAGATGACACTGGGGCTTGGAGAGGGTAAGCATCTTGTTAATGTCCCATAACTAGTTAGTTAGGCCTCAGAATGCAATCTGAAAGTGACTATGATATCCATTTTGTTGTTTTGTTACCTTTCGATTACATGCAGTCAGTCAATAATCATTAGTGTTTAAAGATCTAGGCTAAGGTGATAAAGTTTTGTTTCATTTTCTGGAGTAATAAGAGGGAAATGAAAAGTATATGCAAAATAACAAGCTTCTTTTGTCACATCTCTGTAAAAGATGAAAGAAAATATAAAAGCAATCAATAGTAGAATGGTCTTGTCTGAAATGTGCATATTTCACATTTGAATTACTATTTATCTTATCAAGCATTTTTATTGATCCCTTATTGTATACCGAGAATTACGCATTGGCATTATTATCCCAGTTTTAAGATGAGGAAATGGAGGCTTTAGAAGTTTAAATAACTTATCCAAGGTAACAAGCCTTGAAGAAGCTAAACTTTGAATAATGTCTGGGTAACTACGAAGTCTGTGCACTTTATCACTATCATATCTTGGGCTGAAGAGGAAACCCTATAGGGAAAAAATGTGGTAAATTTTGAATATGTTATTCAATGCTATAGGAAAATTTGTTAAAGAAATAAAAGACAATCCTTTCAGAAACTCTGTATCTGCATAAGATACCATTACTGACAAGTTAAGATGATAGTATATTAAAGATGGAAGCCCACTAATTATTAGAATAGCTTCTAAAGTTTCTAGTGTAAAGACCATTTCTAAAATTATTTTTTTCCACCTTAAGGTAAATAAAGACATTATAAAAGAATTAGAGAGTGCCAGTTGGGATGAGACACAGGTTTATAAACTTGGAGAAAATGATCCAGACTAGGAGAGATTTTTCTGGCTCCCAGGAGTTTGTAAAGTAATAGTGATTTGAGGTCTACTTTATTATTACAAAAAAACTATTTTTTTCATGCTTTTGCATGATGAGATTATTTAGACTAAATTTCGTTTTTTGCTTACATTCAGTCAACATGGTAGCATTGTCTTCTCCATACTGACTAGAAGCTTTTCATTTTAAAATTATATATGTACGCATGCATGTATGTATTTTTATGTCTTGTTTTATTTAAAAAATTTTAAAATTATGATAGGAAAAACATAATAGAAAATTTGCCATGTTTTCAAAACCAGAAGTTTTGATTAGCACATATATGCCTTTAATTTGTAAAATACATTGATTATTTATATATGTGTTTCTTAGTCTTTAAGAATACAAAGTTTTGTATTTGGGAGGAGAGGTTTTGTATGTGGTATAAGGGAGGAGAGGAGCAGAAAAAGAGAAGAAATCCTGTTGATTAAGCGTTTAGAAATGATTGCAATGATGTCCATATGGATCTTCATGAAATATTTTTATTCTAACATGGATAAATGTCAATAGAAAACCTTTTTAATTTTTTTTTTCCTTTTTTGGTCCTCTAAGTAGCTGATTTTCAAAATGCCAGAATCTCAGGCTCTTATCATACATCTCTCAGTTGACCTGCCACCTCAGTCTCCAGAAATGACCATTTTAATGCATTTAGGAGCTTCAGGTAATAATCTGAGTGATTTATTAGAACAAATAAACAGTAAAATAAATCTCCAAGAAACCCTTACATAGAAGAACTCCTTTGAAAATCAAACCATCATAAATAAGAAAAAAGTGATTGTAAGTAGGAAGGGTATCCCTTTTCCCAAGAGTTTTAACTAATTCTCTTATTCTTGGTGGCTGCTAATACTTTATTAACTACCATTTAGTGATGTCAGGAACCAAGCTAGATATTTTGTAAACATGTAATTTAATGTTTGCCAAAACATTTGAGGTTGGTGTGTATATGGAAAAGGTTAAGGAACTTGTTTACGATTATGTAGCTTGGGATTGAACCCGAGCTTGTCTGATGCAAAAGCCTATGATCTTTTCTATTATGTCATTATGCAGTGTACTAAAAGATAGAGGAATGGTTCCATGGCATACCACTCAGAAATAAAAAATAATGAATTATTGATGCACTCAACAACTTGGATGAAACTCAAAAGAATTACGCTGAGTGGGGAAAAAAAACAGTCCCAAAAGATTACATACTCTGTGATTCCCTTTATATAAAACTGACAAATTTTAATATGTCAAATGTTAATTTGACAAAATTATAGAAATAGGGAACAGATTAATGGTTGCTAAGGGTTAGAGATGGAGTGAAGGTAGGAGGGGGCAAGTGGGAAGTGAATGTGGTTATAAAAGAGCAACATAAGGGATCATGTCAGGGATGAAATTATTCAGAATTTTGACTGGTGTAGGATACATGAAACTATAAATGTGACGAAAGTGCATAGAACCACACATACACACAAACAACACCCACATAGTAACATGTATGCGCATACATACATATACAATACACGCATACACAGAAGAACAAGTAACCTGGGGAAATCTGAATAAAGTCAGTGGACTGCATGAATGTCGATATCTTGCTTGTGATATCATACTATAGTTTTGCAAGATGTCACCATTAGGGGAAACTGGATAAGGAGTAATGGGGTCTTTCTCAGTATTTTTTTTTTTTTGATTGCATATGAATCTATAATTACCTAAAAAAAGAAGTTCAGTTTTAAAAAGGACAGGAAAGGGAACCTGGAAAGAGAAACTTCCAGTGAGCTTTGGGGCCTGCTGGTCTTCCTTGCTTTTTAAACAGCCAGAGTGCTGAAATAGTGATACCTCTGAGAGATCATAGAATTTGAGCAGGTTAACAGGCAGATCAACAGGACTGAACATTAGCAGGGTACAGATGGAAACTGGAATGAGCAAGAAGGCCTGGCAGCAGGCCCTGCTATATTCCAAATCAGTGCAAATTCCATGTGAAGAATTTTAGTCAGTCTACCCTTCTTGGGCCCTTATAGTGGCCATTCAGCCCTCGATAGATGCTAAAATATAGAGATTACATATGCTATCTTTTCCAGTTAATACAACATTTTGTGTGCTTTTTTTTTCTAGGTGAATGTGGCATGTTAAATGTATGAATGATTTTATGTATACCTTTGATGTTTTTTTCATATAAATTTACATATTGCAAAATGCACTTACTTCAAATAAGAGTTTTATTTTATGTAGTAGTCAGTATAAACTGAGATAGTGAGTAAATATCCCTCCTTAGTGTTAAGAATGCCCAAACATTTTCCACACATTTCAACATACTCCAAACAATGCCATATTATGCTTTCCTATAATTACTTGTTTTCATGTTTCTCTCTTGACTAGACATTAAGTGCTAGAATTGTAGAATACATCTTCATTTCTTTGTGTCTCTCTTCTTTTTACCCTAAGCCCCAATGTCTGGCACAATGCCTTGCAAATAGTGATGCTTAATCAATGTCTGTTGAAATAATTTAAAAATGAATTGGGAGAAGAAGTCAGGTGATATGACATGCCTAACTATTCAGAGCACATTAAATTTCTAAGGGAGGGGAAGCCTACAGAATCAGAACTGAAAGTTCTGAGATCAGAGAAAGAATATTTCTGTAGCTGTCAGGCAAGTACTTTGTTGAGGGACCAGAACAGGAGTATAAATGTTCAGATAACTGTAGACTGAAAGGCGGCTGACTGTAATCCAGGCCAGAAGAATGACTTGGAGATGAAGATTCACTCTAGCTATACAAATAGGAAATCAACCGATTACACAGGATGCTGTCTTCCACCAGACCCAAAGGTAATGCCATTCTTCATCTGCTGGGGCCAGATACTGGAATATTTTTCTGAGATCAGGGCTAGTCCAGAAACATGTACAAAAATGTACAAAATGTGTTTTATTTGCATTTAACTCCATGCATCTCTTATTTCTTTTGTCTGCTTTCATTGATCCATTTTCGTTTGCTTTAATTTATTAATAAATTTACCATTTAAAGTCTTCAAGTGGCCTCTAAATTAAAAACAGAAGTTAATTTTGACCTCCTTAGCAACATTTTTTCGTTTTGACCTGGAGCAGTTTCTTCACCAATGGGCAGAAATATTGTTGCCCACAGACCACCATACAGATTTGATAACTATATAACTGATAGCTATATAACTGATATGTAAAGCCTATGCATTCTGAACCTATGTTCTTTAAAAATTAATATAGATAGAAATAAAGCTGTGGATTTATAAATATTTTCATCCATGGGGAAAAAACTACTATAACTGGACAATTTTACTCTCATCCAGACACCATGTGCTAACCATTTACATAATCTTCAAAACAATCATCCTCTCATTGTACATTAATGTCCACATTTGGTAGATACAGTAATCGAACTTTGGAAACAATAAGTCATACACAAATACTTGAGATAGGATTACATTTGATGGCTGACTACAGAATCCTGTTCATACTGTGACACCCAAATAGCTATTTTCAGCCACTACCCCCGCAAAGACCTAGGGTTATATAATTTAATTTTCAGTTATATACAGATTCTGATCCAATTTTTTGTTTATGTCCAGCTCTGTGAGTGGAATTGTATATGTGTATCCCTCAGCTTGTCCCTTATCTTGCTATATGTGGAAGCAATTCTGAAACAGTTTTTGAATTGAAATATATCTAGTCAACCTAAGTGCCCATAGACCTTTAATGTGACAAGAGCAGTTCATTCTCAGAGATTCTGTTGTATCATCCAACAAACATATACTAAATGCCTACTATTTATTATTTAGTACTTTTTCTATGTACTGGGGAAACTGAGATGAAAATGACATGGTTACTTGCTCTTAAGAAACTCATAAACTTCTAGGAGGGGTATGTAAGAAATAGTAGCAAAATAACTAGTGGTCTAGGTAAGAGAAAAGGCCATTGGTTATACAAAGAAGGAGAAACTTACCTTTGCTTAGTTATTATGAAGCCATGAAAGAACTAGGGCAAACTTCACAAGGAAAGTGATTCTTGACCTATGAATTAAGAAGTAGTAGAAATTATCAGATGAAAAATGACCAGATTCATTCCAAATCATCCAAATGGATTCCATGGAGGTTTTAGGGCTACTTCAATAGTTTATCTTTACTATAGTGACTGTAGATGTAGAAGTGAAGGCCATAGCTGAAGATGGAGTTTAGAAAGGGATGCTGAGACTAGATTTTAAAAGATTTTGTACACTGACTGAGGGATTTAGTCTTCATTCTCATGGTAATGAAAGCCACTCATGGGTTAATTTTTTATTAGGATAGTGATGTGGTCAGATACAAATTTCAAAATGATCACGTTGGCAACATCATGGAAAAAAAGATCAGAAAAACCTGAAGGTGAAATATCACCTATGGGACCATAGACCTAATCTAGGTGAGAAATATTGGGGCCCATCCACTAAGACATTTACAGTGCAAATTGAAAAGATGGGCAGATTTTTAAGATATATAGGAGAATATGTTTCTCTATAACATGTTGAAGTTGAAAAGACTATAATAACTGGGTGGTTTCATTAACTGGGAGAGAATATAGTTAAGTAGAGCAAGAGTAGCTGGGAATTAAACAGGTTTGGTTTAGGTATGTTGTTGAGTTTGAGTATGCTCTGAAAACCACCAGTTGGTACTGACCCAGCCTGTCAGTACGATGATTTTCATTCTGCTATGTTATGTAGCCTGGTTGCAAATTATATACAATTAGATTTTAGAAGCAATCTAGAGTTGATGAAAGAGAAGTAGCAAATGAGGTTATTGAGGTTTTTGGTTTGAAAAAATGTGATTCACCAGGATAAAAAAGGATAAGAACAGAAAGATCTGAAGATCAGTAGAAGAAACCATTAGATGAAGGAATAAAGAATAGTATAATAAAATATGTTGGCCTCAAGGAAGACTTTGTTAAGAGTGGATTTATTATATTCTTACTGTTGGAGCTGAGGCCAGGAGAACGCCTGATGTAGTCCCTACGTCTGAGTCTGTAATCATTACACCATGTGAAACCAACTACATGAATACCCTGACAAGACACTGACCATGGATGATTAAGACATGGAAACATGCTCCATGTCCTAAATAGTATGGCAAGTTCTATGACAGAATTTCTTTGGAAAGTACATGCTCAGAGAACAATTAATTATGATTAAGAATTCAGGGAATGTTCTACAAAAGAGAAAATATTGGACTAATACGTGGAAGGTGTATAAGATTGTGGTCATAGGAAAAAGAGGAAGGAGTCAGAGGGAAATATTTTGGAATAGCAGATATTTTGAGGCTAGAATGAAAGAAGATGAGGATGGAAAGACTTGATCCTGTATAGAAAATGAGATTTTAAAAGCTTTTTATTTTTGTTTTGTTTTGTTTTCCTTAGTAGGGTATGAGTTTTGTGCTAATTTATATGAATTGTGCTGCAGATTTCTTAGAAATTTTGCTTATTTTTGCTTATTGATAAAATAATTTGTCTTAAAGTAATGTAGCACTGATTTAAAAAAGAAGATGTTATTTTAGGGATGATCAGAAGTATACTTTTAGCATAAAGAAATCATCACTGTCATAGTTCTAGAAAATCCTAAAAGTAAATGCACAGGTGAAAGGTAATAATGTAATCATTGAATTCCTTTTAAATATAATCATCAGTTTTTTAGACCAATGATCTCTGAACATCGTAGGTGGCAGATTTTTAAAATTCTAAACAACTATATTTATTTTAAATTCTAATACCCTGAATGTCAAGTGATGGGATGAATCAAGGTTACGATCCTTGTGTTTGCTCAATGACACCATTTTATGACAATGAAAATATTCCAGCATACATTTGAAAGGTGTAATGCCAAGTAATTTAAGTTGGCGGGGGGAGTTGGTTTTCAATCCAGTCAGACCTCTGTCATTGGGGTAAGGAAACTGAAGTAACTTTGGAGGTTGAATAATATATATAGCATATATATATATATAACATATATATTTTTTCAGAACATTCTTTGACTAATAGGTATATATATATGAACATATATATCATGCATATTGAATATATGTATGAAATATATATGAAATATATATTATATATTTATATTATATATACATTTGATATATATAATGTAAGGTCAGAGAATTTTCTGAACCAAGAACTAAAACAAATGCACCGTTTCTGGTTCCAGCTTAAGCAGTTTGATGCCTTGGAATTGGGAATTGAGACCTGAGAAACTGGGCCGGATTTTCTTTCTGCTTCAGGCTACATTAAAACAACAACAACAACAAAACTAGAACAATTCATCTTAAAGATTGCCTGTTTGCTTCCTGTTAAAACAGTATTTTTCAAGAGACTAATGTTTACTAGTAGGAATTTAAGCTACATATTTTCATTTGAAATTTGTTAGGCTATCAACTACATGATGACAGGATTGACTTAACTTTGTCTATGGTCAGACTACTCTCTCTTCAGACTATACGCAACATTTTTGTTCTGTGAGACCAGATAAGCAGAAGTTGTTTTATATGCTGAGCACTATTTTTTTTAATATGGTAAGGAAATAGAAACATGAAATCTTTGCTCCAAGCCAAGGTAACAAAATGACTTTATGGTCAGTGTTTGGATAGGGAAGAGGAATGGAAGATTGATGTTTTGATGGATAATAATTGACTCTTAGCTGTTCTCATTCTTCTAAAGCAAGGATGAATTTGCACTGATGCTTCCTTGCTGTCATTCTAAATAATATATTTCTGTGGCTCAAGCTGTTATCAGTAATTGTAAGTAGGTATTTTTGTGACAGTCAGTCCTCGGAGTCTGCATGATGAATCTGTCCTTGGCCTCTACAACCCTCCCTTGCAGATGTGCTTGAGGTTTGCATCTCTGCACTCCCTCTTCTCAGAGGAGATGTGCACGGTCTTTCTGGAATTATTTTTATGGATTACTCCCTGGATAAGAAGCATTTGAATGGTCTGATTAAGTACTTGGGCACTGGACTCAGACTATCAGTAACTACTTACTTGAAGGATGATCAGGGCAAGTTATTCAAGCTCTCTATACCAGATTCCTATACCGAGAATGGAAATATTGACAGTAACCTACCTCACAGGGACATTGTCAAGTTGAATGATAAGGCACGTAATGCCCTCAGTACGGTGGTAATAAGTGCTCAGTGATGGTTCAATATTGTGCTTGCTATGATGTTTGGAAATTCATTGAACTACTCCAATCAACCTCCTTATTTCTAAAACTATGTGAAATGTACTCACTAGGAACTGAGAGATGGTATAAGCCCTGTTTAGTAGGAAAATGGATTGTTAAGTTTGTTGGATCTGATTTGAACCTATGCCATTTACTGGGGTTTATCTATGGGCAATTTTTAGACTTCCTTTGCTCTTGTCTTCATTTTCAAAACAGTGATAATACTAATTATATCCACTTAATAGGGTTTTGAAAGAATTAGATGGGAGTGTGTATATATACCACTTCCCACAGTGGCTAATATAGTGAATTCAAGAAATGATACCTGTTGTTATTGCTAATATTATTTTGAAATTTTTCATTAAATGCTTCCCTTTATTATATCATCTCTGCCCCTGTAGAATAATGATAGCTACTAGTACATAGGCCATGATTTTCCATATTTAAGAGATGAGTCCTTTTAAATTGCTGCCTGAAGTGTCAATGAATTATATACCGGGAAGACATGGATGTTAAAACCTGAGGTTCCTATCAAATTTAGATATCTCTTTAGTTGGAAAAAATCTACCAAAGCTATTGTAATTTAAGAAGTTTGCTCCACCATGACAGAATATTTAAAGATTTTTATTAAATTGTCATCCTGTATAAGTTGCTGTTCTTGCAACTGTTGACAGAGATTAAAGCTGTGCTTTTCATTGCAGGGCATTCTGTATACAGCGTGCATATTTGTGGTTAGTTTTACAAAAATAATTTTAAATGTTGCTTCCTTCCATTTAGTATTAATATGCAGCTGGCATGTATTTATAAATGATGTATAAGTAGCTATTTTTTGCTCCTTTTAAAATACAGAGATTTCATTTGATTTGCTTTTCTTTCATTTTTATCCCCTTGTGTCCTCAGTGGAAGAAATGATCATCCTTACAATTTCAAGTCCTCCTTCCCCTTCCCCTCCTCTGTTCCCCATGACTTTAATACTTTAATACTGTTTCATGCACTGTGTGTTTGAAAACACGATGCTTAGTGAGTGCTGGTCCTATCTTTCTGGGAAAATGATTTGACATTTCTCTAGGTCCCACTAGGCTTCCCTCAGCCTGTCACAATTGAGGATGAGGAATGAACTCCAGATGGGGGGAGGGGGAGAATCTCCCAGTGACCAGACAGTAACTGTTCCTGGGACTTGTAAAAGGTAAAGAATGAGAAAATACTGGGTTTGATGACCTAGAAGTAGTAATTCAAAATAATATTTCCCTGCCCTTTTTTTTCTGACTCCCTATTTTCATGAAATATTTTAATTACTTAACTTCCAGTTTCTCACTTTTTTTAAAGATTTTATTTTTATTTATTTGTCAAAGAGAGCACACAGGCAGGGAGAGTGGCAGGCAGAGGCAGAGGGAGAAGCAGGCTCCCTGCTGTGCAGGGAGTCCAATGTGGGACTCGATTCCAGGACACTGGGATCATGACCTGAGCCAAAGGAAGCCACTTAACCGACTGAGCCACCCAGGCGTCTGCTAGTTACTCAACTTATTGTGAATGAATAATTTATGTTCACTCAATCTTAGATCCCATCCATACAATTAAGACATAGTTGTTCCCTTTACTTGGTTGATAAGACCAAATAAAATAATATATACGAAGGCCCAGGATAAACTATAAAGTTGATAAGGGTGTATTTTGTATTATGCTTTGTACTTTGCAGAGGTTTTCAAATATCATCAGCATTTCAGGCTTAAGAGATGCCTCTTGTCACCATTTTGTAGATGAAGAAGCAGAAGCGAAGGATACATGCTAGTAACTGTTTATAGAGTTTGAGTTAACCAAGATCCAGCGGATTCCAAAGCTGGTGGTTTTTATTTTTTAATCACAATATGCAAATATAAGATATTATTATCATTACTTAGTTTTATATAACAAGAATACTTTATTTTATTCAGTGTGTTAAAATTCAAGCCTGCCAAAACAGATAATAATTTGATGTGATTATTAGCTTTTCAAAAGAATTCTTTGGTTTGAAGACACAATAGTGTCTTTTTAAACAGGACTTTTTTTTCTAGTGCAATTAAGATACAATTTGTTTTTTAGAGATTTCATTCATGTACAAATTTCCAGCAACATGTGTTTTGGCTAGATCAGTGCCCCTCCAGTTCCTTTTCACTCTGAGCTCAGACAATAGATGAAGCACATTTGACAAGGATAAATGTGAAGGTTAAATGTCAGAAGTTACACAATATCCTTTCCATGTCTTCACAATAGTGTAAATCAGAAGCATACCTGGGTTATAGGATGTGAAAGATGTTTATGGCCCTAATTTACTTATAGGCAAGTCGTTAGCTTTCTAAACATCTGGGCTTTGAAGAACCAGACCAAAGGAGATTATAGTTGTGATGTCCAAAAAACCCCATTTTTTTTTAAATGTGCTGAAGTCCCATTAGATCCTTACACTCCTGTGATGACCCACTTAGAGCATATTGGAAATGACAGTTACTGAAATAGTTATTGTTTCTTTGTTTTAATGTTACATGTAGAGGATTTACATGAAGTATCTCTTGGGGAAGACATTTAAAATTTGAAAGTTGGATGTAGTTTAATTGATTATTCATAACAATTTAATATTTTCCTGGTCAGAGTAGTTAAGATCATAGCTAAGCTATTCTAAAACGTAATCAAATGAACAACGGAATGTTATTCTAAAGCCTTTAAAGGTAAATAATCCTTGCCCTACATCTGATAATTCAGAAGTTAGTATTTCTAATAAGGTCCTTTTGCATTGTGGATAATATATTATTTCATACTGATAGAACTTAATTTTTGTCACCATTTTAATCCTCTGTTTCCCAATGTGATGCCAGATGATTCTTTCCATGATGTTAGCCCTGATTATTAGACCATCCAAGGGCTTTTCTCTTTAGTAATGGGAACTCATTTAATAATGTATGGTTTGTGTTACATAAAAGATAATTATAGGATGCCTACTAGTTGTTCCAGTTGAAAATCAATTTAAATAAGTTGCTCCCAGTATTATAATAGACACAAAATGAAGCTTATTGATGGTTACTAATTATGAGAAAAAATCATTAAGAATCCCATGGACAAGAAGAGAATAGATTTGAATCATTTTTTATGTATAGTTAAGACATGTTCTTAGGTTTTATGAGCTATGTGGGTTGAGGTTACTAATACCTTAAGAAAATTAAGTGCTAAATGTGTCTTAAATGCATCAACAATTTAAAGTGTCCTAAACACTATGGTAAAAATGCTCCCAAGATTCCTACTCAAACATTTTGAGACCTTAAGTTAATAGGTATCACTGTTATCCCTCACTCCCTGCATAGAACATGGGCTACCTGGCAGATGTCAAATTTTAAGGAAAGAGTATATTAGGGTCCAATAATCAGAAATAGGCTGGAAGTCAATGATTCAAAATGATGAGCTCTAAGTTGATAAAGCAAGAAGATGGCTGTGTCAGGTAAGAACCCAAATCTAGGAAATTCAGTAAATCAACCTGAAAGTATCAGGATCAGGTGATCATGGGTGTTTTTATGTATGCTGTGTCAAAAACCTAACCGTGATGAGAAAGCTTAATGTGAGCATGGACAGAGCATTTCCCATTTCTTTCTTTTTAAAGATTTACTTATCTTCAGAGTGAGGAAGAAAGAGATTGTGCATGAGTTGGGGGAGGGGAACAGGGAAAGGGAGAGAGAATCCCCAGCAGACTCCCCGCTGAGTGTGGAGCACTTTGTGGGGGTTGATCTTATGACCCTGTGACCATGACCTGACCAAAACTAAGAGTTGTATGCTCAACCAGCTGAGCCACCCAAGTGCCCTGTATTTCCCATTTCTCAGCCACAGATATCATCATGTGACTAAAACCAAATGAATACCTGGTTAAGAGGATTAGAACATGAACTCATGAGGTGTATGTGTAAAGAAGGGAAGTAGACTATAGTATCAAGTAGTATCAAGCTAAAAGGTAAAAGGAAGAAGGAGGAAATGAGGCATAATAGATTTCAGCAATCATTGAACGTTCTCACTTGTGAAGGTGCTAATGACTAGCAGGTTATCACCAAATTTTAAAAAATTTTATAAGGAAATACACTGACTCAAAACCCAGGACCAGAACTTGTTCTTTTGGTCACAGTACACAATTGATTTTTCACACCATAACTCTGGAACAATACTGAGATAACTGTGAAGCTGAAGAAATTTTAACTTATTCTTGAGTTGTTGACTTCAGAGTTCTCTTAACACTGTACTGTGATGAGGAATGGAACACCAGGTATTTGGCTAAAACAAAACAAAATGAAACAAAATAACTCTAACAATGTAATGAGTAAAAATGACTCATTTTTTGTTTCAAAAAGGGATTTTTAATCTTATTTTTATTCAATTGCTCTGCTCTTAGAGTCAGAATTATTGTACTCTTAAAATTTTTAAATTCAAATTATTCTCCCTGGTGATTTCCTAAGGGTGGTTAATTTTTTGTTTTCATCACTATGTAAATTTCTGCAAACTTCTAATCAAAGGTATGCTTTTGCTTTATCCATGCTTCTCCCAGCTACCATGAGTAACCCTGCTGTCAGTTACCTGATTTTCCTATATGCTAACTGAACTCTTGATAATGTTCTAAAAAATAAAATACAAGCTTCCCTGCAATTATAAAAATTGTTGTATTGTAGGAGAATGCATTTTTATGTTAAACTGTGAAAAAATAAAATGTTTCATTATTGATATGTAAAGAAGAGTTAAGATATGGACTTCGATAACTGTACACAGTTTTCTTGCTTATTATCTGTCAAGCAAGGTACTTGAAAGGTGTGTGAGATGTCGGATAATTCTTCCTTCTACAGGATTGCTCTTGAATGCAGAACATCCAGCAAGTAGTTCCCAACAATCAATACGAAAACCTTCTGAATTAAACAAACAAAACACAGGCTAGTGGACATGACCTCTGTAGATGAGAACTGTTGCTCTATACCAGTGTACTAAGTTTTAAAATCTTGATTAAATTTCAAGAAATATTAATTCCTTAAGAAGGGTCTAAAATAAAATAGAATTGTAGGGATGTAATAGTAAGTTATGCTGGCATCTAAAATGCCTGATATTCTGGACATTCTGCAGTTAATACATAGAAATGTATATATTTGGGGGTTGTAGACCTAAACCAAATCTGAGTGAGACACTGCTGGTCATGTGGCTTGACTTTTCAAAGCCCTTTTCTATTAAATGACGCTACATGACATATTGTTATGTGGACATGCTTTGTGAACTGCTAAGCCAACTATGAATATTAGCAATTTTCTTATAGAGATTTTCTTAAATACTGACATAGGGATTTGTTAATGGCTCCTGAGAAGGCAGTGAGATCCCCTTAATTCATTTGCTCTCTTGGGTAGTAAGTTTAAGTAAGCTTAGATAAAGTTAATGATTCATTAGGCTTTGGATTTTGGCCTCCCAAAACAATACAGTTTTCTTAGGACTTTGTGTTCCACTGAATGCTGCATGGCTGGGCAGTAGAGAGCGACTAAAAGGTCGTTTACATTTTCTTTCTAATCTTTGCAATACACAGGAATCAAAGAATCATAGCTATTTAGACAGTCCTTTAATTGCTTCAGTCATTAAAATAAAGTTGTTCATCAAATACTAAACATATGCCAGACACTATTTATAAAAGATTAAGTGTAGGCAAGTTCCATGGTCTGACTCTTACACTAACTGGACGTGTAGGAGAACTATTTTACTGGTTAGAAGTTAACTAAGTGTTCCGGCTGTTGTAAACATTCAGAATCAGTCTTAAGAATTTCATGGACATACTGCTAATTTCTGAAATAAACTTTTCTTAAGGTCTTTTATCTCTCTAAAGTGATGTCAGAGAATATTTGGGAAGGCGTTACATATAAGACATGGTGAAATTTGAGTCTCCATGTCACTGTCCTACTGTCACATTTCATCCCTGCACTTCTATGGGGGTGTAGCAATGATTCATGACTGACATCTGCAGCTCGCACAATTTAGATTTTGCCGTGATAGACCTTGATCTGCTCTGACCGGTGGTTGCCTTTGCTTTATTTGGTTCCAAGAAATTCAGACCCTGGTTTATGCCCTGATTCACTTCCATCTCTTGCTTTGGATTCCTCTCTTCTTCTTTTCCTCTGGTGGACTACACAGCAAGCCTACTGGTTCCCAGCTCAGTATCTTAGCCATATGGCGTTGTGCTTGCAAGAAGACAAAATCAAACTGAAGAGCCTCTCTTTGCTTGATTATAACTTTGTTCCAGGGTATGAGATTTAGATGTGTTAGAGGACAATATAGAGTAGCCCATGAGGTGGCTTCCTCCCAAAGCGGTAGAAACCAGAGTAATGTTAGATGGATAGTAGAAGCCCAATCTGCTCTTAAGCTTTTTCCCACTTACTCGATGCCCCTCCCTATTTTGGACAAATCTGGGCAACTCAAGACACACATCTGTTGAAATGGCTCTTTGACTTTCCTTTCCTTCTTCCCAGTAGTCTCTGAGGCAGAAAAAGGAGAGTGGGATTTTGTCCTACAGTCGCTTCCTGTTGGCCCGGCCAAGTCAGCCTCTTGTTATAATAAAGGAGGAGTCAAAGGAGTTCTGACAATTATCTCTCAAAATAATGGTGTGGCTTGTAAGCCTCATATGTGCTACAGAATCCTATTTTCAATACCAAAAGCTGAACTTTATCTTGACTTTTTTTTTCTTTTTGCATTCCATCTGTAACAAATTCTAATTCTCTCGTTCCGCCTTGTCCTGTCCATTTAGGTATGTTGGGTGAACTATAAGAAAAATTTTCTGTTCTCAGAAATGCACAATAGAAAAGCATATTAATAATTTTCAAAATGTATCCTCAGGAAACAAGGCATTTGGGATACAGAGGTGGAAAAGGTAGATATGGTCCCTACCCTTATTCTATTTGGAGAATGGGTATAAGATAAGGAGGTACAAATAAAATAAATTAGAATTAGTGTTACAAAAAAAGTAAGCAGAGTGTTAAGGTGGGAAATTTTGGAGGATTTGAGAAATTGGGTGGTTCTCTTCTGTGTTTTTGTTTTTGTTTTTGTTTTTGTTTTTGAAATATAAAGAGAGAGAGGCACAATGAGTGGGAGATGGGGAGAGGGGCAGAGGGATAGGAGGAATCTTATGCAGGCTCTACATCCATCACAGAGTCTGATGCAGGGCTCCATCTCACAACCCTGAAATCATGACCTGAGCTGAAATCAAGAGTTGGACACTTAACAAACTTAGCTACCCAGGTGCCTCTATTCTTTTTATTATAGTTGGAGAAACTGAGACTTAGAAGTTTCCAAAGAGTAATCCTTTAGTTACTGTGAGAGACATGAGTGGGGCATGACTCTAGAATCCTTGCTAAGTGGACCCATTTTACAGGTGATACTTAAAAAGTAATAATAAAATAAAATAATGCTTCTGGCAAATGTCCAAGTCAGACTGGCTTTTATGAAATGTTGTATTATAAAATATTCACAGGGCCTCAGCTCCAACTACCACCTGCACCATGACCTACTTACATGTGCCATTCCTTTGAGTGTTTTGTTTCTTATTCCTAGCATATCATCTTCTATCACTTCTAGGCATTATAATATTGTCCAGGTCAGACACATATTCAACTCTGATGAACACATCTACAAATAAGCTCTCAGCTCTTGAAATCACCTCCTTTGACATTTTTCACATACTGTCCGAGTTACAGTTCAGTTTTCCACTGAATCGAAACCTTCTTGCGGTCTACATACTATATACTGTAAATGTATATGGTGCTTTACTCACAGTTATCAGTGAATATTTGGTGAATGAATACATGAAGTATGTGGTAAAATCCCAGGATTCTGATTCTAGATTCCATAGAAATCCCTAGTATATAAATGGTTCAAGAACCTCATAATCTAGTTAATGAAGGACATGGTTTCTGCTTGTTTACAGCAACACTGAATGCATGTGAGAATAAAAACAGAATGAAGCATAAAAATAGGTATGTGACTAATTTTGCATATGAGGATATCAGAGTCAAGTCTGGGTAGTGAAGAGAGCCAAAGGCAGAAAGACAAGACTTTAAACCACTTTTGAAGTATAGGTTGAACAGGTTGTGTAACCTTAGGGAAAGTGCCTTAGGAGAAGCTGTAGGAATTGCAGAAGTTGTAGAAGGGTGAGCACTAGTTCTGTGTAGACTATATTAAGTTGATATGCATAATAAGTATTAGCTGCAGAATCCAGGGAATGGGGGTGGGAGACAGAAGCATTGAAGCCTGTAGTTAGGAGTTTTAATTACATTCGAAGGATAATCGGGAGCCATTGTAGGCTTCTGAGAAGGGGAACTTAAAATCATACTTAGGTAGTATTCCTGTCTTTTGCTCATGCTGTTCTCCCATCTGGATGATTTCTTTTCCTTTCTTCTCAACCTCTCGTTGGCTCACTTTTTCCTCAAAGATTAGTGAAGGTCTTTCCACCTCTGAAGGTTTTCTGATGATTCTAGTCAAAGCACTCTGTAAATCTCTCTCTCTTTCCATTCTCTCTCCCCATACTCTCTGTATTTATTACATTCACTACAAAATTAGTTCCCTTAATTCTTTCTCCTTTATTATAAATTAATAATAAATTGACTCTAAAGTTGTTTGTTGTTGTTGTTTTGTTTTGTTTTATTTTGTCTTTTGGTCTTATTCTATGGTCTTACTCAGTAGTCCAGAGATTCTTGTGCCCATATATGAAAAACAAGGTACCTGCAGTTAAGACTGTATATCTTGTATACTCCAGCTAGAATAGATCTAGGTTTGTGGGTATCTAATATGTATCTTTAACTTAAAGTGAGAGAACCTATGACCAGAGTATCAATTCAGAGATAAATAAAGTTTAAAAATTAGAAGGGACTTCAGAGTCCTCTCCAGAGCTTGTGTTGAGATCAAATATAAAATCAGTACTCATGGTTTACATCATATTTTGACCTTATATCATATTTGACCTTTTGTTATCTAGCTTGATCATATGCTAGACTCACCATACTTGTCTCTGCCCCAAAAATATTCCCTCTAGGTGAAATGTTTACACTATTGAAGATTTTTTACTATGGTCAAAGTTATTGACTTCTATATAGTAACTTACATATAGGTTAAATTCTAATTTGCGGAAGGACTTTAGTTATATGAAAGCCAAGATTGTCAACCACAATATATCATTTTGTAACTGAATGTAAAATTAATTTTATTGCTCTTAGGTGCACATTAATATCTTACTTAAATACTGTGGATTTAATATATCAGAAACTAGTAGAATATTTATTTTTTCTGGTTGCAATAATCAGTGAACAACATTCAATGTATGGATAAAATTCAGTGTATATGTATTATATCAAATTCTGGCATCATTATAATTCTCTTTATGTTTAGTTGCTAGAGATAGGAAATTTTCATTTAAAATTAACATTTTTTTGTTGTTGTTGTTAAGGCCTTTAGTATTTAAAGAAGAAGATTGTTCTGATAATAACTTGGTAGATGTCATTACATTACTTTCTTGAGTAGTCACTATCTTTTCAGGTATAAAAGGAGTAAGCTTGAAACCTTATTTGGCACCTGTCACTTCTCAGCATATGGAAGAAGTTCATTTTTACTCAGTTATATTTTTTAAAAAAACCATTGATATACACTTGCATTTGTAGCATAGTGATTAACTTACAATTATCTCTACAACCCCCAAATACCACATGACTACTATATAATAAAGCAAGTGACCAGTTATGTCTTTGAAAATATGATACTATGTAGGGGCAAAATAGGACTTTTTCAATCACATTTCTCTGCAGTACAGAGGTAAGATTGGACTTATCAAATATCTACAGTAGGTGTTGAACGTCCTTGGTAATGTTCTAGTTTAACTTTTATATTGAGTATTTTAGAAGTGTGTTTGAAAGCTGCGATTTGGAAGTGCAGAGAAAGCTACCGAGCCCTGAAGGCAAAGATGAACTGCTTGAATTTAATATGAGCTAAAATGATAATTCTTATTCTTAAGAGCTAACTTTTTTTTTTTTTTCAAGATACTCAGGAGTCTTTAGCTGATTACCTCTAATCCTCAGAGTACATCTGTGAAGATGGTCTCTGTGAACAGGGTTAAATGTATTGGAAAGGACATGGATAGAAATAAAGAGGGGTCACTTTCCCATTAACAGCGAATGTATGGAGTCCAAAGTACGTGCCTGATTTCAGAAAGAGCCGATTACACCAATATCTTCTCCACCAGTGGGACAGTTCAATCAAATCAAGTATCCGTGCTGTTTCCTGTGGTACATATTTGTGGCCTAGAGAATTTTGTTACATGATTTCCTTGAGAATACACTGCAAGTGAGAACGAGCACAAGATTTAGGAGAAGCTGGCTAGGGAAGCTTTCTAAGGTAATTTTATAGAAAAAATCATACTGATTAGAAATCTTGAAACAGAATGAGATGAAATCTTGAGGACCTTGTACCATTAGAGGCAATATTTTGGATAAGCATCAGATCATCTCTAGTCAGTCCTATTAAGGACTGAGAAAACTACGAAATTCAAGGAGGAACTAAAACAAAACTTACCTACCTAAAAAATTTACCTACTGAAAAATTTACCTACCCAAATGGTAGAATTTAACTACCTCTTGAACCTCCATATCTCCAGTAAGGTTATAAAATTTTCCTATTTGCCATTATTGCAAATTCCTTCATTGACAGCTGGGTAGTGTGAATATTCAACTTGTCAGAGTAAAAGCACAAAAGAGAATAATGGAGTATGTGGAGAAATAAAGAGTAAGTGACCCCCCCACACACAAGTATTCAAATCCAACTTACATTTTACAGCTGGACCAGAAAAGTAAACGTCTGCAGGTCCAATTTTAGGCCAAGCTTGCTGATATATATCAAAGGGTTCACCAGAAGTACTGGCTGTAATTAGCAAATAATATTTAATGGAGATTCCAAACCAAAATTTCAAACTTGACCAAAACTTCAAATACAATATAAAAAGTTACTTAAAGTATTGATGTATTTATTAATTGAATTATCTATTTATTGAAGAGAATTTCCCTCTCCCAACATCACTTTGACAGCCTGGTTATAGTTATATTTTATTGAACTTTAGCTCATATTAGCCCTACTCCCCTGAATTTAGAAGCATGAATTAAAGACACTGTTTTCCCTCTAATGCTAGCTGCATAACAGAATCATAGATAATGTTTGCAGGGAGAAGATGGCATGGAAATTTATGAACAAAAAGAAAACAGGACAATGTGGTTAGGGAGAATGAGAAGGGAAAGTAAATTTCCAAAAAGGTTTTTCTTGAGTTTGTTTAGGGTCTCTGGACTATTCAGAGCAAATGGTTAGAAAACTGTTAATATGGAGGTATTAGTTTAATCCATGCTACAGGATGGAATTTGTAGAGGAAGTCTAAAAGAACATGCTTTAAGGACCACACACTGTCAAGAATAGGAAGATAAAGGAAAATAATGGGAAGAGAACAGCCCTTGGAAAGCTGTGAAGAATCCAGAGGAAGCTGAATTCTAAAGTATCAACATGAAGTGCTGTGAGGTAGACCCACCCTATTAGTGATTTTTGTGGGGAACACACATTCGTTGCTCCTGGTTGCAACTTTTGTGAAACTCAGGGGCTTTTCTCTTTGTGGGCTGAATGAAATCAGATCAGTTGTTACATTTATTCTTCAGGGTGTTTAAGTCAAGGATCCATTGTGGGCAGGATAGGAAAAAGATACGATAAAATGAACCACCAAATAAAACAGTACATAATGTTTAAAAATGCATAATGTTAGAGGTTCTAAACAAACTGAAAATGGTTTGGACACTTGGGAGCCAAGTGAGGAGATGAAAGCTTGTGATCAGTATCAACAAAGTCCTATTTAAAGTCTCAGTGTGTTTTGTTATATGGGACACATTTATGGCTATCATTGAGGGCTTCAACTAAATTGATGTGTGAATTAGTTCAATAGGACATCTTTTGTGTATTAAATTTTTTTGTGATACCAAAGAAGCAACATTGCATAAGTTTCTATTCCTCTGTCAGAGTATATGGGTTGGATAAATCAGACTTCCATTGTGCATAGTTTCTGGTATCTAGAGTGAAAATCTGACATTGCATGGACACCATTAAAAATACTATTTGCTTGATAGATTCCAGCCTTGATTTTAAATTGAAAAGTAAGATTATTAATCTAGGACCCACAACATACTATGCAGTACTCCTGATCAGAATATATTTCTTCACTTTTTAAGTAATGGTAATAATACTTTTTTAGCTTGGCTATTTGAGCCTTTTCCAGAGACTATTAGCTACCTATGTTGAATTTTATAGTCAAGAAAGAACTCCTAATTTTTTTTAATTAGTCAAATTTTTTAAAAAATCATACATTTTATGGCCTAAATAAAGTAGCCAATGAAGAATTCACTTTAAGGTAGTTTACTTTTTTCAGGAGAAAAAGAAAAAAATATTTAACTTTAGTACCTAGAAGTACTTGGAAAGTATGACTCTATAATTTTAAGTGTTCTATCAAACTGAACATTATTAGAATGGTCAGTCCCCAAGTTTCAAAGGAGTTGTGTTCTAACATTCATTTCTTAGTCAATAGCTTGGAAATAAAAAACATGTTTTATGTAGGAAATGGTGGTTAGGTTCCCTGACTGACCCACAAAATCCTCCTCAAAAACAGTTCCTCCCACAGGGATGCATTCATAACTGGGATTTTATTACCACCCATTTATTGTTCTGGATTACTGACATAGTTTTAGTGGCAAAACTGGGCCTCATATTCAAATCTTTTGATGCTGTTATTTCCCAATGCTATTTGAGCCAGTTGGTAACTTTACAAAGTTTTGTTTTTTTTAAATCTGATACCTGTAACTAGTTTACCAGTCTACTTGATAGTAGATTTTCTCCAAGCAACTATTGTGGGAAGCATACTAGGCTTAATTCAACTTAATTCAACTTTGTCTTCTTGCAGTAAAACCTTGGACAAACTATTCTCTCTTTCATTCAGTTTTTCTACTATACAATGCAGAGAATAATACCTGTATCATAGGATATCTGTGAGCATTACAGAAAGTTTGGTTCAGTGTCCCGTAAACATTGAAATGCTCAATGTGTGGTAGCCTTTTATGTGGAATTCTTTGTGGTACGTGTAAAGAAACTAAGTTCCAGTTGACTTTACCAAAAAATGGAAATCTACTGGATAATAAAGCAGTGGCATGGTACAGGAGCCACTGGTCACCAGAAATAAACACAACCAAGGATTTAAACATTCTCTCTCTTTCTTCTTTTTAAAAAAGATTTATTTATTTATTTATTTACTTGAGTGGTGGTGGGAGAGAGGTAAAGAAAGAATCCCAAGCAGATTCCCCGCTGAGCATGGAGTCCAACAGGGAAGGAGAGAGGCGCTCCATCTCACGAGGGTGGGATCGCAACCTGAGCCGAAATCAAGAGTCAGACTCTTACCCGACTGAGCCACTCAGGCGCCCCTAAACATTCTCTCTAGATCTTCATTTCTTCCTGTCTCTGTATCTTGACTTCCGCGATTACATTAGCGTCTTTATTGACTTACAAGGAGTTCTACAGACATTACGCCTACATAGAACAGTTCGTAGAAGTATCTGCCAGATAAGAACAGGCTGGTTGTGAAGGAAGACAGTGTTTCTTTCTTTTTTTTTTTTAAAGATTTTATTTATTTATCAGAGAGAGAGAGGGGGAGAGAGCGAGCACAGGCAGACAGAATGGCAGACAGAGGCAGAGGGAGAAGCAGGCTCCCTGCTGAGCAAGGAGCCCGATGTGGGACTCGATCCCAGGACGCTGGGATCATGACCTGAGCCGAAGGCAGCTGCTTAACCAACTGAGCCACCCAGGCGTCCCAAGACAGTGTTTCTCTTGAGAATGGACAGTCTGTTGTAGCCACAGAGTAAGCCAAGGTTTGTATCTGGCTGCAACCGCCAATGCCACTCTTATATAATTTAAAAAAATATATCATTACCCTACTAGTTTTGGTGATGGAGAAATTTAGAAGTTTCTCTTCAATTTTTATGCTGTCTCCTATCTGCCAACCTATAGGTACATATTTTAATTACAGTAAAATTTCATAGGTGGCCATAGAAAAACCATATCAGGGTTTCTATGACATAGACCAAATGTTTGAAGTGAGCCAGAGCAGGGCTCAAGTCTTTTATTTTTTTGGTCAGTATTTTGTTCTATGTGTCCTTAAGCACTGAATTTTCTAAGCCTCTGTTTCTACATCTGTTTAAAAAGAAAGTGGAGCTATTTACCTTATACAAAAAGAAAGTGGAGTGCTTACCTTATAAGACCTTTTTTTTTGAAAATTAAGTAAATAACACCTACAAAGTATTTAGCATGCTGTATTTCATAGGTTAATGATGACAGAGGTAATTGTAAATGAATTAGCGGCCCTTTATATCTTTTGTTGTTTGCTTTATGAAGATTTTAAATAAGGTTAAGAGAGCAACATGCAAATGTCTATATTGTCTGTTAGAGAGCTAGGGAGAGGGAAAAAGATTTTCAATCCAACTTTTATGCCAGTTCTCCCCTCTAGGTTGGAACTTGTCTGTGATTAGAGGATTAATTACTAACTTTTTAGTGGCATATTAATTTTTTCAAATTACTGGGGCCATTTTGTAAATATGTGCTCTCGTGCATTGAGGAGTAACCAGTGGCCTAAAAGCATTAAGGTAAGACTTAAAAAGTGAGAAAAAATATTTGTATGCTTCATTTCTTTCTACTTGCTGTTGTTTAGTTTATGAGGTCCACATACCCTTAAGAAAATGATTGCTTTGTTGTTCGGCTTTGTTGCCAAAGTTTGCTGACTTGTGGGGCTTTGCAGTCAAATGGTCTACCGCTAAGCTATAATTCCTGACTTGTGGGGCCTTGTCCTCTATTCTACAACTATTAGAAAATCAGTAAATGCTGCTTGATGATAATGGTGCTCTTGTTGTTTTTTCAAGATATGGAAATTCAAGAAAAAAAGCATCACATTGCAGTATTAAAATATTAAATGGAAGATTTCCTCCCACCCCCCCACATGCAAGTGAAAACAAAATCAGGGCTCAGGTGTTCTTCCAAATACTTATTCTTCCACTAATGAGAAATAAGAGACCCTCCCAAACCACTCCATTAAATAGATTCTGATTGCCTAATGGTTTCATGAACTTTCTATTATGGGAGAACAACCATATTCCCTTTTGATTTGTAAGGGTTCACCCACTGATGGCAAGATACCTTAAAATGATAGTTGTGTTTCAGATTCAATTGGGTACAATGTTTATTCAGTTCTTAGTATATATTTTGTTCTATACCATGCCCTGTGGAACATACAAAAGAAATATGTATTCTCAAAGAATAAGATGTTTGCTAGATAATTTTTTCCTATATTACCTAAAAAAGTCTGAAATTCTGACTCTGTTGCCCACATAAACAAGGCAAGCTTTCCCAAATGAAGGCATGATTAGTTTAAAAAGTGCACTTAGGACTCCTGGGTAGCTCAGTCGGGTAAGCCTCTGCCTTCAGCTCAGGTCATGATCTCTGGGTCCTGGGATCAAGTCCCACATTGGGCTCCTTGCTCTGTGGGGAGCCTGCTTCTATCTCTATCTTCTATATGCTTCTCCATCTGCCTGCTCCTTTCCCTGCTTGTGTGCTCTCTTTCTCTCACAAATAAGTAAAATCCTTAAAGAAAAAAATAAGAAAAAATAAGCCTCCTGCACTTTGTTCTCTCTTGGTATTAGTTACCTCTTTGAGGTTAGGAAAATGCCAATGATGGAATGAGAAAACTTTTGGACATAGTGCAGTTAGAAAACTGAATTCTTAACAATAAATATCTAGGACCCTCCATCCTCTTAATCATGGCAAAATCATTTCTTAGGTTACTATTCTATTTGGTCCTACCCGTAACAGTGATTAAATCCTTGCAATGGACAATCTTAGGAACACTTATTCATTGTTTTATTGTATAAAAGTGAGAAAATTAATCCAGTTCTAAATAACAATTTTAGATGAATTAATTATACAGTGAAGCTGACAAATATATGTTTTGACTGGAATTATAGAATTACTTTAGTCGTATGTGTACTTAGTCCTATTATTACATATATTATTATAATTACACAGTCCTATGTGTACTTACCTTAATAATAGTATCACTTGTCACAATGCTTCTTATAATTAATTGAAGGTAATTAATATAAAATTAATCTAAATTTTCTTTTATTTGGATTAATAGCATTACATAATTTGTAAAACACATACGACCTCACTACCACAAACTTTAATATATTGGTTTTAATTTTTGCTTTTATATGTACCTTCTACTTTTCTACTTTTTTTTTTTTTTTTAGAATTTTATTTACTTATTTGACAGAGAGAAATCACAAGTAGGCAGAGAGGCAGGCAAAGAGAGGAGGGAAGCAGGCTCCCCACTGAGCAGAGAGCCCGAAGCAGGGCTCTATCCCAGGACCCTGAGATCATGACCTGAGCTGAAGGCAGAGGCTTTAACCCACTGAGCCACCCAGGCACACCTAATTTTCTACTTTCATTCATAATTGTAATCAAGAATGATAATGGTGTGGATACTAAAATACATTTCCTTTCCCCAAATAGGACATAGCCTTAAAAATATGGGATACCTCATTAAAAAACAAAAACAAAAACAAAAACACCTTACAAAGCCTTACTTCAAAACAGACATATGTATGACTCTGATTTAAAACTTAAAGGCAGGGGCACCTGGGTGGCTTAGTGGGTTAAGCCTCTGCCTTCTGCTTGGGTCATGATCTTAGGGTCCTGGGATCAAGCCCCACATCAGGCTCTCTGCTCAGCAGGGAGCCTGCTTCCCCCTCTCTCTCTGCCTGCCTCTCTGCCTACTTGTGATCTCTCTCTCTGTCAAATAAATAAGTAAAATCTTAAAAAAAAAACAAAACTTAATGGCAGTTTGCACATTATAGAGTTGTGCACACATAGATATTTTCAATAGCTCGATTATTAATTGTTATAATGTATGCTGTTTTTTACTTCCCTAAGTCTGAATAAGCATTTTCTGAGAAAGGAGAGATTTAAAAAGTAGGTATCACCTCTATCTTAATTTTATTTTCTATTCTGTCTACTTTATCTTTTTGTTCATTTCAAAGCCCAAATTTCATGCTGATTTACCAAGTATGAACATAAGATAAAAGAATCCAAACTAAATATTAACAGTACAGTTTAGAAATGTACATTCCTAAATTTTAGGGCAAATCCAAAATCAACCTGACATTAAATACATTAGCCTCCTCTTGTCAAGCTCTTTTCTCTTGGTTTGCTTTGACCTAAATTTTCAACCTGATATTCTTATTCAAATGTGTCATGAGGGCAGCCAGATGGCCTGATTTTTTCAGGGCAGAAGTAAAAACTGTTCTGCTTTCTCATGGATTATTTGAAGTATTTTGCTCTTGCAGTGAGTATAAATGTAAACTTCCTGTCTCTGTGAACTAAGCAACAGAAATAGGTTTAAAGTCACAGATCTCAGTTCTGGTCTCCAGTACTGAGTCACAACATACCCTTTGTGAACATACCCTCTGTGGCCTTGACTTACTGGTTTTCCTTTGTGAAAATGGGAATTATAATATGATAGAGTATTTTATGTCCTAACGTTTGGGTAAAGAATAATGTAGAAAGGTTATAGGAGTAACAGCAGGCAATTTTTTGAAGACTGGGTAATACAAATGCTGTAAATATCTGAGACCCCCAAAATTGACCACCAATGGAGGGTTAGACGATAAGAAAAGAAAAGAAACAAAACAGACCACTTTGTTGGCCACAGAGGTACCATTTAGTAGTAATAATTTATTAAGTGGACCTTTGTGGCTAAAAAGAGCCAATTCACCTACCAAACTGAGCAAATTTACATTCTTTCTATCAGAAGGATGAAACTCCACATAGCCAGTTATTCATCTTTTGGGAAATAACTGGGTAAGATATGGGCAATGGAGTAAATCAGCAAAATGAAATGTATTCCCAATCGCCAAAAACCACAGGCTCTGGGAAATATACTAAAATATTATTGTTAATTGTATATCTACAAAGGTTTTTGTAAATGCACTCATGTTACTCACTACTGTGGAAGTGCTATATTTCCTTACTTTTATAATGTTCCGTTTCTTGGAAAAAAAAAACAAGATAATTTTAAAAGCAATCAAAAGAGCCAGATTAGTTCATTTTAATTAAATCTTATAGAAAACTGCCTTGTTATAGATGTGAATCCTTCTTAGTGGCTTTCTTAAGTGGAGAAGATATACCCAGACCTCTGTATAACTGTAATGTACTTTGTACTCTACAGGTAGAAACAAATTCCACCATCATTAGGACTGTATGAAGAAAGCTGAACAGTAGTGGTTTATGTTTTCATAATGAGTTTCTTGTGTTGAGTGCAGAACTTCTGTCATATTTTCATGGAGTTTTCATAACATCTGTATATAATGAAATGCCTATTTTCTCCTCTTTGATGAATCATCTTCAGGCAGAAACCTTCGTTTGTGTTTTTGAAGTGTAACTATTACCTGAATCCAATCCAGTCTCTAAAGATTTCTGTCACATTTATTTTCTGCATGCAAAAGATTTTCTATAAAAGCTATGACTGAGGTATAGCAAGACAAGCCAATTACTGAGAAGCTGGAGAAGAGTGCAAATGTGTGTGTTTGGGAGTGGCTAATGGGAATCTTAAAATCCAGACCTCAGGGAGGTGCCAGAAAATCCCATTAAAGTTTATCTGAAGTTTTTCTGAAGCTATAGTCAAAATAATGGCCCCACATGCTAATCAGAGGAATTTGTAAATATGTTACTATGGCAAAAAGGACCTTGCAGATATGATTAAGTTAGGTATCTTAAAGTGAGGAGGTTATGCTGGCTTTTCTGGGTGGAACAAATGTAATCACAAGTGTTAGGAGAGATCCAGTCAGAGAAGGAGTGAGGAAGGCGGGATAATGCAGTGTTGTGCTTTGAGCCAGGAAAGGGGGTGGCCTCCAGAAGGTTTAAAGGGCAAGGAAATGATTCCCCAAACCTCCAGAAAGAATGCTGTCCTGCTGACATCTTAATTTACCCGAGGGAAACTGATTACAGATTTCTGACCTCTAGAACTGTCAGATAATAAATTTCTGGCATTTTAAAGCACTAAAATTTGTGGTAGCTTGTTAACAGAAAACTAATACACAATAGTTACTATGACGTTTCAACTTTAGAATATAGAATTCTGAAGTTCAAATTAGAACACAGTGATTCAGACTCAATCCTGAGTCATACCCTTCGTCCTTTTCAAATAATAGATCTAGAATAAATTTTAGTGATACGAGCCTATTGCCCTTGAGTAACTACAGCTAGAGGAGATAAGTGACGTGCTTAAGTTAATGTAGCTAGTTAGCAAGAGATGAGACTAAATTGGGGGTTACATAAGACTCTCAAGACCACTAATTGGTTATTTCTGGCATACTGCCTCTGTCTCAGGGTATGAAAATATTTGTATTCAAAAGGTCAGTATTTAAGAAGTGTTGTCTTTTTTTTTTTTTAATTTAATTTTATTTTATTTTTTTCAGTATTCCAAGATTCATTGTTTATGCACCACACCCAGTGCTCCATGCAATATGTGCCCTCTTTAATGCCCACCACCAGTCTCATCTAACCCCCCAGCCCCCTCCCCTCCAAAACTCTCAGTTTGTTTCTCAGAGTCCAGTCTCTCATGGTTTGTCTCCCCCTCTGATTTCTCCCAACTCACTTTTCCTTTCCTTCTCCTAATGTCCTCCGTGTTATTCCTTTTGCTCCACAAGTGAAACCATATGATAATTGACTCTCTCTGCTTGATTTATTTCACTCAGCATAATCTCCTTCAGTCCCATCCATGTTGATACAAAAGTTGGGTATTCATCCTTTCTGATGGAGGCATAATACTCCATTACATATATGGACTATATCTTATTTATCCATTCATCTGTTGACGGGCTCTTTCCACAGTTAGGCGATTGTGGCCACTTCTGCTATGAACATTGGGTACATATGGCCCTTCTTTTCACTACATTTGTATATCTGGGCTAAATACCCAGTAGTGCAATTGCACGGTCATAAGGTAGCTTGAAGTGTTTTCAAATGCTGTGATAAGGAGTGGGGTAAAAGTGGGCCTGACAATGAAGGGATAGAGCCAGAGAACTTGTTCTTTAGAACAAGAATTTTTATATGTCTCACTAAATTCCAGACTAGACAGACAGTCACAGACTGACTAGCCATGGCCCCTGCCCTCTTGGTACTTGTTAGTTAGGAAGGCAAAATAAACCAGTGTAATTATAATTAATTAATAACTAGCAAGGAACAAGATTCTGCAAAGAAATCTTTAATCACAATGTCCAAGGAATTTTCTTTATTATCTATATGGTCTTTCAATAAGATAATGACAAAAAAGAATTTAGTTTCATTAAGAGACCTCTATGATTTTGAGCTGTTGTTCTTGCTCTTCAAAGATTTAATAATTGTCTTTAATTTGGGGGAAGGACGTATATGTATTTTTAATGTCTGTGGAAACATACTTGTGTATAGTTTCGAAGCCCTGGTTTGACACTTTACTGCAATTCTCTCAGTTTCTATGGAGACACTAACTATTGTGCAGTTAGGGGAAAAGAAGACTCCTCTGCTCCCCTGTAGCTTTTAAACTGTTTTTACTTGTTTTCTTATTCCACAATTTCAGAAACAAAATTAAAAAGTTTTCTTTCAACCAATATTATTTGAATGCCAATAGGATTCTCTTTTATTTCACAAAGACTATAAACATTTACAAATTAAATACAGCCCAGCAGAAAATGAAATCTTTCCTGACCATCCCATTCTAATGGCAAAGATAGTGTTTCCTCTCTGTGGTTTATAAATCTAGAATTTTCTTGGCATTACATTACTCAAGTTTTTTTTTTTTTTAATAATAACTTATACATTAAACACTACCAATAACTTCAACTTTGGTATTTTGCACAGCTGTGGTGTGTAGATAACTTCTATTTATATTAACTGAAGTTACATTTGCATACTAGTAGGAAAGTACCCTTTACAGAACCAAATTAGTACAAAGCCATGTGAAAGAACAAATCTTTTCTACTTAGAAGAGGCATGGCAATTCTATTTAATAAAGAAATTCTACATTAACGTTTGTTTCCTGAATTCTGATGGGTTCATTCTGTCTTCCTTTGCATCATTCATTTTAAATAAGTTTTTTAAAAAACTGTTTGGTAAACAGCAGATAGGATTCCATGCTCTGAATTCCCTTTTTACACTGGCTTTATTTACTGCTTGGGTTTTTTAAAAAATTCATTTTAATTCCTCTTTAAAATAGGATTCTCTGCCTTACTAAGGTGTTTTTTTTTTAAAGTCCTATAAAATGCTGAATTACATACATATCAGTAAATATTACAGTTGGCAAAAGCTTAAAACCATTCCTAAAAATAGTTTTAAGAAATGAAAAAAAAATCCTGAATTTATACATCCAAGTGTATTTCAATATCAGAGTTAAATGTTAACAGTGAGTCCACGGAGATGGTGTAGTACTTTGCAGTCCCAGTACTTTTAAGTAGCACAAGGTCTTTCAAGATAATTAGCACAGAATATTGAACCCCGCCAGAAATATGGGATTCGTCATTAAATTTAGAGGCTTCCTTATCTTTCTGAGTCTAATCATGTGTGCAGAAGACTAATTGTTATTGGCATGGTCTTTATTGCTCATAGCTTTCTTTTATTTTAAATGGAATGGTCTGCTTTGTGAGAAATAATTAGGTTTTATAGGCCTACCTGCATAGAGCCTTTTGTTGAATGTCTTATGGTTTTGCCAATTCAGATCCTGAGAGCAATTAGAGGCTGTGGCAGAACTGTTCCTTAAATCACACACATATTGTGTTATTGTCTGCTTTTTATTTTTTTACCTGCAGTAGCAGATGCAGAAGCTTCAGTTACTTGCGAGTACACAGAGTAATTGTTAGCCAGTGTGAAACTTGGTTTGGGGAGGTATAAGCTATGGAGAAGAAGATGTTATGTTAAGTCTGGCACATGGCAGTGGGTCCTGATGTCTGACATTGTCCCTAAAATAATTATGTTCTCAATTGCAGACGAGAAAGTCTTTATCCATTCTCTGAAGTGACATGGTAATTCCATTGTCTAAAAGAATGGTCAGAAACTGGCCAAACAGTCATCTTTTAGTGTGTATGGATTTGTTCAACCAGAATAATTTATTTGCTATCAATAGCCAGTTGGGAATTATTTGTTGCTCAGTGAGGTAAATAATAGAGACACTTTTCAAAAGTGCTTATAACAGTTCTAGCAATCATTTTGTTTTATGAGCGAGATCAATTTATATGATGAGTCAGAGACTTACTGGTGAGGTCTGATAGAAGTACTATCTAAAATCTTACAAATTAAAAAAATTTTTTTTTCTTTTGGAGAGAAATGTGTGTTGGAATAAAAGTTTTACTGAGTTATTTTGGTCACTTTGCCTGCTTACCTTCCCCATGATTTAGGACGACTCAATCAGATTACTGTAAACAATTTGATGATGATGAAAATCATTGTCATTTCTATGTTAGGAAGCCCCCTAAGTTAGGAAGTGCACGTTACTTTTGAGTTATCTGTCGGAGAGTGGTGATGGACAGGTATTTATTTTTCCAAAACTCTTTCACCAAGTGGCAGCGAACTGTTTGAATACTGTTCCATTGGACTTGAACTTAACAGTGTTTTACTCTCTGTGTCTTCAACATGTTAGCCAGATACCATTTGCTCAGACAACTCTCCTCCTGCTACCATATCATCAATAATAGTCAGGGTGCTTTCAGTCTTGACAGTTTTCTTTACTGAAAAATTGCTTTGCACAGGCTTTTTTCCATTCCAGTTGACAAGCCATCTTCTCTCAAATCTATGATGTCAGACATTATCAATCCCCAAAAGGCACTAACAACCTTAGACATATGCATGTACAAGTCGATATTATTTTTCAACTAATATCCTTTGGAGACCTTATTTATTTATTTATTTTTGCTGAAATAATAGAAGCTAGAAGAATTTGTGACCTGAATCTAGTGGCAAACCTAAAGCTATGTTTGGAAAAATGTCATATGAATTTTTAGGATCCACAGTGAAATATACTGGAGAGGAGTTGGGTGGGCATGTCATTTTGGATATATAGGCCATTATGAAAATATTTTCATAGCAACCAGTGGTACTAAGATGTTTTCTTCGTGAATCTCTTTTCCTTCTTCCTTTCTTCCTTCCTCCCCCTTTCCCCTTCCTTCCTTCCTTCTTCTCACCACCCCCGCCCTTCCTTCTCTCTCTCTCTCTTTCTTTCTGTTCTTTCCCTGGCTAAAAGAAGAAATAGGGAAAATGCCTTTATATTACCTGGAAGATTCCATTTTAAGTAATGGATTTCAAATAAGGAAAAATGTGTATTGTTGCTTTGAAGAATACCTAAAATTTTTGAAATCCTAAAAGGGATTTATAGTTGTGTAAGTAATTGGCTAATTAAAATTTTATTAAAAGGTAATTTGAGGGATTATTTTTTATGGAAAAGAGATGAAGATAGAAAACCTAAGAATAAACTTAACAAGTAGAAAGTTTTATTTAAAATAATTTTACTTTCTTGTCATAAAAATAAGTGGAATAATTATTCTGTCATGGAGAAAACTTAGCCTGTTTTTATTTTTTCTTATATGAGTGTAGTCTCCATTGAGAGCATGATCCTTTAAACTTGCCCATGCTGTTCTGGACATTTTGGCCACAAAAAAACTCTTTTGTATTCAGGGTATGTAGGCTTTATGAAAACCAGTTGTAGTAGTGCTGTTTTGTGGTCTCCAGATCAAATATAACCAAGGAAAAAGACCTAAATGAGGTTGAAATTATTTGAGTAATTTATCACTTTTGTGCAATAGGGTTTGGGAAGAGTTATGTATTATGAATTATGACAACTTATAGTAACTAGACTTAAAATAATTAAACTAGAAATAATTTGCATACTCCTTGGAAATATTCAAGAAGTATTAGTATTAAATAGAATTTGAAAGTTCCATACAGTCCTATTTTCAGAGATAAATATTGTGTATGATTTGACGCAGACCTTTCCATATTTTTATGCATATGTAGTTTATTTTATCTACTTAAATACAGGCAAACGGTATTTACTGTTCCATCATTTGTTCTCTTTACTTAATATAATGAGGATTTGTTAATACGTGTAGATCTATCATTTTTAGAAACAGATGTACTGTAATTTATTTAAACAATTCCATGTGTTTAAGATTTGGACTGCTTTCAAATTTTCTCCATTATAAATACTACCTTAATAAATGTTCTTATTCATACATCTTTGCATAGTTGTTCAATTATCTCCTTAGCATAGGTTCCTGGAATTAGATTTGCTGGCTCAAAGATGTTCAGGCAGCTAATACCATTTTACACTTCTACCATCAGTGTTTTAAAATTTGGATTCCCACATCCCTTAGTCACATTGCCTTTAACTATCTTTTTTTTCCTGTGTTACTCTGATAGGCTAAAATGTATCTGATTATTTTTTAAATCTGCTGCTCTTTGTTATTAGTGTGTTAATTGTCTTTTCAGCCATTGGATTTAACAGGTATTAACTAATGTGTAATGTATATTTACCTGTAGATCTACATCTAGGTCATAGATGGAGATGTAGACAGAGATATAGATATAGGTACAAAACTAGATGTAGACACAGGCAAAAAATTCCTACTTCCTATTACAAGCCTTTGTTAATGCCATTTCATTTACATAGATTTCTCCCTCTTTACCTTGATTCATTCTGGAAAGCTAAGCTCATATTCCACTCTCTCTACTAAGCCATAGCTTTTTTTTGATTGCTCCTTTCAGAAATCATATCTCCCTCCTTAGATCATCTGTGATACCTTGCACGTCTCTGGGACACTTACGTCATTCTCTTTAATTTAACGTAGATGCATCTTCCTTTCAGCATTGGTAGGTAATAGTTTCTGGTTTCAGAAACTATGTCTTGCCCATTTGTATCCTCCAGAGATACCTTATGATCTGACAATATTTATTAATTTGGGGAGGGTAGGATGTCAGTATTGTGTACTTACAAATTTTCATTGTTGTCTGCCATAAAAGGTATGATTTTTGTGAATTATGGTGTTCTGGTAAAAAACATGGGTTTAGAGTCAGAGAATTTGCCACTTAATGGCTCTGTGACTTTGGGGATGTTCCTTATCTTCTATGAAACTCAGTTTAATTCTGTGAAATGAAGGTGATAATAATATAGTTCACAAAGTAGTAATGAAGAATAAGCAATATAATAGTTTGAGAAGTGTTTTGTACATTTTTATATAAACATAAATATTATTATTAGAGCTAAGATGTGAATTTTTATGTCTGTAGAAGATAAATAAGAAAACCAAGTTCTGGGGCACCTGGGTGGTTCAGTGGGTAAAAGCCTCTGCCTTCAGCTCAGGTCATGATCCCAAAGTCCATGGATCAAGCCCCGCATAAGGCTTTCTGAGCCCCGAATCTGGCCCTCTGCTCAGCAGGGAGCCTACTTCCATCTCTCTCTCTCTCTGCCTGTCAAATAAATAAGTAAAATCTTAAAAAAAAAAAAAAAAAAAAAGACCAAGTTCCCCTCTCCCGATGTGTGCCCAGTAATGTGATTCTTAAGAATATAAATAGATAAAAAATTTTGTATGTAAATGTACAATCATATGCATTGATCAGGAAATTGTTTAGTAAATGCAGAAAAAATCAACTTGCAAAAAGGGTTATGCTTTCTTTCCTGTATGATAGAATGGTTAGATTAATGACTAAAACTAATTAAGAAACTGAAAAATTATAGCATGCCTGTTACCAATTCTAAGCCCAATGAACTGTGAGATAGGGATATGGCAACATTAAAAATTACCTCACCATTGTTGAATATTAAGGCAATTTTGCTACCTACCCTTAGAAATAAAATAGCCCTTGCAATTATGTTTCACAATTCATTATTGGTTCAAAAATTAATGGCTTTTATTGTAATAAATGGATCATCACAGGTGACAAAGCACAGTTTTAATTAGCAGTGACAGGTAAAGCTCCTTACCATCAGATGGAATTTATATTAGCAGTTACAGAAGAAATTATGTTTTGATCATCACAGTTTTATATTGATGTTAGGAGTACTAATTATATAGTCCTGCCCTTAAAAGTTTTACGGGGTATGGGAAAACATGTAAAAATTGTAGAATAAATTTGAAACTGTTAAATATGTTCTCCTGGACTATTTTGATAGACATACTTTCTTTCTTTCTTTCTTTCTTTCTTTTCTTTTTTTTTTTTTTTAAGATTTTACTTATTTTAACAGAGAGAGACAGTGTGTGTAGAAGCAGGGGAAGCAGCAGATAGAGGGAGAGGAGAAGTAGGCTCCCTGCTGAGTAGGGAGCCTGACACAGGGCTCCATCTTAGGACCCTGGGATCATGACCTGAGCTGAAGGCAGATGCTTAACCAATTGAGCCACCCAGGTCCCCCAGCAGGTATGCTTTCTTAATAATCTAGAATCCCAGTTTCGATTTTACAATTCTACTCCTGAACTTCCACATTAGACCTTGGCAGAAGAGGAAGCCCCTCACTTGTTGCCTGATCCATTACCTTTCCACTGCAGACTCAGTGCTGTACAAGAGATTTATGTGCTTCACCTCTAGGGAAACATACTTCTTAGCCCCTCAACATGCAACTCCCAGCCACAAGAGTCTATATCTTGGCCAACCTTCTGATCTAGGAAGGCACATACTTGCAGAGTACTCTACCTTCAGGAGGATGGAACAGGAAAGAGGCCTGCACAGGCTTTGTCTTGGGCTCAGGAGCCATTAGGGCAGGAAATGTCAGAGTCTTAAATACCTGGAGAGTAGTCTAGAAAAGGTACTGGACACTGAAGATGGACATATCTATTTGGTTCAGTAGTCTCTTTGTCCCCTGAGGAGTGCTGGATGGCAGGGAACCATAGTAAGGCCTTACAAAGTACAGGGCCCAGTACAGGGTCCATCTTACCTGGGTCTAGGAGTGGTAATGATCATATGTGAAACACATGAATATATTTTAGAGTTGTCAGTTAGATAATGGCACAAATATCTCAATGATGATAATAGCTCATATATGCTGATTTTAAATTATGTGCACTTAAGGGAAAAAAGGCTTTATATTTAAACCAATGAGTAATTCAGTATATTAATTTTGTTTTAAGAACAGGGTTCTCAATAACATAATTTCTGTTGTATTGTGGTATTGTTTCTTTTTTAATGTATTTGTAGGGCATGCAGATATTGAGAAATCTAGTTTCTGTATGCCAGAGACACAAAGCATATCAAATAATCAAAACAGACATAGCTATAGTCATGAGCATATGCACTGGTGAGGAGAGTCTAGGTATTTGCTAACAGGACCAATAACCAATTTAGTATATTACACACATGCATATATCCAGAAAAGAAAAAAAATAGATGCATATGCACAAAATTGTTAACAATAGTTTCCTTTGGGGTGGTGTCTATGTTTTTAAAGCTGTTTGCATTTTTAGTGCCGTTGTAATGTTTTTAAAACTATGGTCTTAACTATAGGCTTTAAAAGTATAAATACTTAATGCAATACTTAAATGTTGAAAATTAAAATATTTGTCCATCTAACATTAAATTTGCTTTCATGCCATGCCAAACTGGTGATAGACATTTCTTTAATTAAATTTGACATTAGGTAGACTCAACTAATTATGCCTTTTTCCAATTTTTAATGAATGAATATATATCTAATCTGACAATGTAAGAAAGTTAAAATGAACATAATAAAGATATAGTGGAAAGTATTAGCCATACATAAAATAGAAAAAGGACCAACAAGGTACACATCTTGCCCTTCTTGACTTCCTTGGAACTATAGATTCTGGAATCTCATTGCTGCCATGTTTAACATTAAATCTAATACTCTAATATTAGCTGTATTCCTACTCACATTAGGGAAAAAAAAAAAAACCCTCCCTGCATTGATTTTCCAGGATTAATTTCCTTCTTATGTGACTGTCTAGCACAGTCTAATTTCTTCAGCATTCAGATATCTAAACTAAGTTTTAAGTGCAATGTTTCTGAATTATTTCCAATTGTTGCCTACTAAAAGTGAGTAATATTGCTTAAAAGTAATTTAATTTTCTAGAACTTGGTTTATGAGTGCTCTCTAAGTCTATGCCTACAATGTCCATTGAATGGCCCACAGCACACAAGTGCCATGCCTCGAATAACAGGACTTTTGTTAATGAAATTTTAATAATTAAATTTTTAATTGCCTCTGTAAACATTTTGTTAACTCTCTTTTAACAATAAGGTTCCTTTATATCTTAGACACCTTGGAGGTAATACATACTTTGGAGGCATCTAGTTCAGGCTTAGCAAACTCAGAAGCATAACAACTAATCAAATACCCTGAAAGAACAAATTGGGTAGTCCCTAGGCAAGGGACTGTAATGACCTGGGAGTATATATACCTCTTAAGGGCACTCAAGTTAAAACTAATATTTTAAAGTACTGTGTCAGTGAAACTAAACACTTGTCTGGGCAAAATTTGAGTATCTGGCTACAAGTTTGAGACTCTAGAACTCAAGATTCCCATTTATTATACACATTTATTTTTCAATATTTAGCTACACGGAAGGCCCTGAGACTGCCATATTGGAGAAATAGGAAAAATACAAACTCATGAGATAAAAATAATCAAATAGCATTGATTTTTATGTTGGGTACCTAGTTTTGTTGAGCTCCTTCTTGCCATCTTTTTGGATTTAAATGATTCAGGATAATATTTTATAGATACTGCAATTTAGATGCTTTCTGTTCAAGAACCTAACATTGGGCTTGTTAGTTTGTTTCTGGTGACAATAGAAGAAAAATTAGTGTGTTTTGCTTTTCAGGTCAGGGGCACGAAAGGTTATCTCCCAAGTTGGAACATAAAGAAAAGAAGTTCCCTAGTGAAGCACAAAATGTTAAAGCTACTACTTCTGCATGTCTGTGTTTCCTGTGCTAATGTGCGAAGGCCGAAGACTCATTATTTTTCTTTTCCTAAGGTCAGGTCAACTAAAGGCTTAAAAGAAAAAAATGGAGGCTGAGGGGACTTGCTCTTTTGCCAGGTCTGGGTCTCCCTGTCATCCATATCTCTACCTGCTCTTAGGAGTGCCCACTTAGGTATTGTGGTTGCTTATACTTGCTATTGGAATTGGCCAACCAAGTTCGTACTGAGTCCCCATGAAATGCCAGCCCAGCTACCCAAGGAGGTAAGGATGGAGAATGGAACCTAACTGGCAATGAGGCTCTTTGAAATGCCATCCGACATATTGAACCTTTTATATTTCCCGAGAGGAAGGACAGTACTTTTTCCAGCTTTGGAGTGGCACTGAGACCAAGCTGATCCCTAAGTGAGTCAGAGAGTGAGCAACAGAAAACTGTGAGGGCACAGAGCAGGTCATTTTACTTCTGAGTCACTTTTGTTAAGAACCACATTGTGCTATTTGGTTCCTGCTTTCAAGCAGCTTTGAATAGTGAACTCTACAGATCAGGAAGTACACATTCCTATGGCTGTGCTTAATAATAATTGATAAGGTGTGTAATATATGCTAACCACTATGTTGAGTGGTTTTGTTTGTTTTTCACTGGTTCACTTAATTCTTAAGGTGCGGTGTAGGTATATATTGAGATCTCCAGATGAGGAAACTGCAGTTTAGAGAAAATGAAATGCTTGCCAGGGAACACTTAGCTAGTAAGTAATATCAGAATAATTTTCTTGATGTGATTCATCTTGCTTATTAAAGAACTTTATGTTTCAGAATTTTGTTTTGTACTGTTACAGAATAAAAATAGCCAAAAGGGACTAGGTTAACTATTTGGAGAAAGGTTTTTGTATCCCTTCTATTACAAACAAACTTGGTTTCACTTTTCTGTTTTTTGCCCATCAGTGTACAGAAGTTCTTGTTTTGCTGCCTGATATTACATTGCAAAGAAAAATTAAATTACCTAAATAAGTAGCATCCATCGTTTTTGCAGAAAGACAGTTCATTAGTCAAGAATATATAAACTGTTCCACACACTGCTTCTGTTGAATGTTTAAATGAAAAAAAAAAAAAATCCTTATCCTGTTCCCTGTGTTCTTTATATCATGACACTAGGAAAACAGGCTTTCAGACTTTTTTTTAACAAAATATTTCTTTTTTATTTTTTGATTGTTTTTCAACTTCTGAACAACAAACATTTAAATAAAAAGAGCAGAGTTGCATGTTATTTGAAGGTTTTTAAATGTGCCTAATAACTGAACATGTTTACAATAGTCAGTGATATTCATAAAACAATTCTACTGCTCGTATAAAATTTTTGAGTTATTTTGCAAAACAAATTTGAGTGGGTCTGCCTTTTTACTGGTTTCCTGTCAAAACTGACTGTATAAAAGAGGTGGCAGACACAATGACTTTGAAGAGGGATTTAAAGGAATTATAATCTTTAGAGACCTTTATAATTTCTGAATTGGACTAAAACAATTCTCACTTTCTAACTGGAGGGGGTCATGATTATGTAGATATATTCATTTTACCTAAATACACAAATGTTTATCGATAAGATAATTTTTGTTCATGTATGTAATCTATACATAATGTCTGCATTTCAGTTTGAAGCACCAGTATATAACTTGTCAGAAAGTGACTGATTTAAACTCCCTCTTACAACAGCCTAAGTGTTACTAATGTATAGGAAATAAGAGGCAGCAGAGTCTTCGCCTCCAGAAGACCTTGGGATCGCACCCCTTTGGAGCTCATCAGAGCCAATTCAGGTTTATCCTGAGGGACCACTTGATGTACTGCCTGATACTCCTTCTTCGCAGGGGCTGAATGCACAGTTTCGGCAAGACACCCAACTCCTGCTGGCTTGAGAAAAGTGTTATTTTAATGATGATTATAATGAGCTCTAGCGTTGCTGGGAGCCAAATGTATCCTTAAGTCCAAGAGAGAACGCTGCAATCAGGGTGAAGTATAATGTAGCTTAGATTATTATTTGATAAATTGGCCTTTTAATTAGGATTTTTTCCTCCTTCAATACTCATTTATTGCCTGCTTTTCCAAGGTGAATAATTGCTATGCATCTTTATGAAGATATCATAGCAACGGAAGCATACTGAATGCACTGAAAGGAGGGGACTACCTCAGACCACTTATCCTGACACATTAATCAATGAAACTGTGCCTTTGATCCCAGCACCTGAATGCATTTCTAGTATTTGATTTCGCTAGTATTTGATTTCGCCTCCAGCAACCATTACAAGTTACTTTTTATTAAGTGACTCCAGCCTTAGCAGATGGTTTTTAACCACTTCTAAACCCATCCCTGCACTGTATTGTCATGAGAAGTTCATTAAGGAAGCATCTAACAAAAGAAATTTCAGCTGGACAATTCCATATGATGATGCTCTAGCAGCCCTTAGAGTTAGTGGACTTTGAACATGGACTTTAGTCTTTAATAGATTTGATGTAATCTGCTCTGAAATTGTTGTTTATTTATCATCTGCCAGAAGTTAGTATGATTGAAAGTTTTATGAAAAAAAGAATAGAGTTAAATATTTTGTATTTCAAGGCTGTTTAGATCTCTTAAGGGAGGCACAGTGCCTTGCCTTGATAGTTGCACATTTCCATTTTTACCAAAAAAAAGTATATCAAGCCAGATAATGTTGGGTATGCATGACAGGAGAGAAACTAAAGGTTTTGGTCCCAGCTTGCTATGCAACAGCCCTTGACCAGTGACTTCCAAACTGTTTAGGCACTCATCCATAGTAACACATTTTGCATGGTGACACAGTATACACAGTGTATGTTAAGCACTGAAAACATGTTTCCCAGAATTGTATCCTTTGTGCAGACTATGACTCTATTTTCTATTCTATGGTATGCTATTTCACTCAAAAGAAATGCTGGTCACAGATCACTACGACGATTTCACAATCGACAAATGGGTCCCAGTTTAGAGGGAGAGAGATACACAATAAATTTCTGAAATTTCCTTTCAATTGTAAAAATCTATAACTCTGACTGGAAAATGCATGTAGAAAAGACTCTCATGTGTTAGATTCAAGTCAGTGAATATCCTGAATAGGTCAATAGATACATTGCTTGCCTGTGTGATCCCATTCAGTGGATGGCTCTATTTGATGCAAATAGTTTCTAAAATAGATGGTGAGATGTAACAATCTTACAATTTTTTTTTTTACTAATTATCAAAACTTATAATTATGCTTATAATAATACCTAAAGCTTTCCATTACCATACGGTATTGGGAGAGTATTAAGGTTGGTGAACTGAACGTGAAAACCTTTTCTTGAACCATTAAAATTAAATAGTTTCTTATATTGCTGAGCCACAGTTGAAGGTAATTTATGTAATGAAATCCACTTTTCATACCATTGCTATTTTCTTTGCCCCTAGAGTAGACTAGGCTGGCATGGAAACTTCATGAGGACAGAAACCATTCATGTCTTCCAGCCTGTTGAGCATTTTTGCCCCAGAGGGAAGCACCATTCCAGGCCCAGTCTGTACGCTTGTTAGATATTTGTTGATATAAATAGAAATGGATGGGCAGATGGATGAATGAGTTCTTATAATAAGGCTTGTCCTAGGCAGTCTGGAAATTGCAAAGTTTTCTTTTTATCTCTGGCTTTTCTTTCTTTCAGTTCTTCTTGGATTTAGTCCTCTTAGTAAGTACACATATTCTAGTCTCTTGTTCGACCTAAACTCCTTTCTGTATCTTCCTTCTTACCTCAACGTTTTAGAAATTTAAAATATCTGCCTAGTATTTGGTTCCTGAACCATTTAGTTACACACTAATTAATTCATGTCAAAGAATGAAGAAATCTCAGTAATGGCTTATAGTATATAAATGCTTCCAGGAGAGTTTACATCTCAACCAGCCTTCTTGGACAAGTCATCGTCTTAGATGATGGTTTTACTAGTCCTGTCAGAAAGATATGGGAAAGTTAAAAGAAGATACTTTTTCAGTATCTTGTTAATAACCCCAAAGAGTGATGTTTGAACTTCAGAAAATACTGAGACTTATGCTGGGGACAGAGGTTAATGAGAAATAGTGAAAATAGCAAAGCATTCACATATATGATATATATATATATATATATATATATATATATATATATATCCTTTCTATAGTTTAGGAGAGTGTTTTCTTTGGATTTTGGGGTGCTTTTAGAAAATGCCAATTTCTGAATTATATTCCAGACCTGTTAAATCAGAATTTCTGAAAATAAGAAACAGGAATTTTTATTTTGTTTTTTAAAGATTTATTTATTTATTTTAGAGAGAATGAGTGTGAGCAGAGGGAATATTCAATATTCAATATTATTATTGAATACCTACCAGACAGCAGAGGGAGAGGGAGAGAGTGAATCCTCAAGCATACTCCCCAGTGATTGTGGAGCCCAACATGGCCAACATGGCCCAACATGGGGCCTAATGTGGGACCTGATGTGAAGCCAGTCCTACAACCCTGAGATCATGACCTGAGTTGAAATCAAAAGTCAGGTGCTTAGCCACCCAGGTACCCCTAGAAATCTTTATTTGAAAATAAACTCTCAGCTCATACCTATGTATGCTAAATTGAAGATCCAGATTAAGTATGTTTTTCATGTTGAAATGTGTCTGTGATAACTTGTTTGAAGGTCAATTCCAAAGTCCCTTTATCCAGGTGACCCAAAAGTCACTTATTTCTTCTTTTGCATTATGAATGGGCCTTGGGACCCTAGGTCACAGAAGGACAATTAAGCCAATAGGAACTCCTAGAGAATTCTAGTGTATTTATCAAATGTCCACCTCCATAAGAAGCAGAACCAGCTTCCAGTGTATCACAAATTATTTGCTTAAGAAAACAAAAGATTTTAAATGAGAACATAGGACAGATGTCTTTTGAATCTTGCTTCAGCTTCAGAAACAAAGAAACAAATAAACAAACAAAACCAAACTTGCATTATACCACACATTATTATGAAGCTAATTTCACTAAGGAGAAATCACAACACAACTAAATGTATTACTTATATTTTTATGCAAATACATTTTGGGTACTCCAGACTTTTGGATTTTCCGTTTGAGTCTCCCTATAAGCAAGGGTAACAGAGTTAAATTTATTCCTTAAATAAATATTATTATTGAATACCTACCAGACAGCAGCCATACTGCTAAGATCTGGAGATGGAGGAATAAACAAAGACTTGGTGCCTGTTCTCAAGGACCATTTGATAATGCTGAGGAGATAACTATTTGTGAAATTAATTTTTAAGGATATCTAAGTACAGTTGTAAAGAAAAGTATATGAGAGGCAAATCAGGGTATCTGATATAGGCTTGGGGCTCAGAGAATGATGCCTTGAGCAACGATATTTAATCATAGTCTTGAAGAATAAACAAGAGGCAGTTGACCAGGCCAGGTAAAGCCTTTCACACAGAGTGACAATGTGAGTGAAGAGTCTGTTCTTTCATTCTTAAAAGGTGTGTTTATTTGAGCATTCTTACATAGCACAGCTTATATTTTCCAAGTAAACTATAGTTTCAGTTTTACATAATTATTTCTTTATTTTTTACTTCCAAATTTTTCACTTCTGGCCACCAAACTCTAAAGTAAAATACGGGTATTTAATAATTTGAAATAATAATAACATCAACAATAATAATAAGTTCAGGGTACTTACCCTGTGCAAAGTACAGTTCTTAGTATATTTATGAATTCTTATTTCATCTTTACTACAACTCAATAGGCTTTTCTAAGGCAAAACACACAGGATAAATTTGATGTAATTATTTATAGAGATTATTACAGAAGGCCTGGAGATAGTAGAGAATTTTAAAAGCAATAAAATATGTTTATTGCTGCTAGAGGAATTATAAAATAATTTTGTATCATCTCTGCAATATAGCAATCACTAAAGCATGGCTTGCTCTTCACTCCGCATAGCTATTTAATCATCTGAACAGATTGGAAAAGTGGTCCCCATTTGGCCAGAATAAAGTAGCAGGCATGCATTGGAGCTGAGTGGGAAGCTGCTGTGACTTGATGGACATCATGAGTATGTGCTGGGCAAAAAAAGGTTCCCAATGGCCCTGAGTTAGGTATTTAATTATTAGGGACTTGGGGTCCTTCACATTTTTCCAGAGTCTGCTACAAAACTATAAATGCCCTAAAATGGAAAGACACCTTAAGCAATGGCAACCCTAAAGAATTAGTAAAATAACAGAATTGATTGTAAAATTGCTCCATAGTGCCTGAGACTGGGTTGGTAGACTTTGCTATCTCAATAGCAAGCTCCGTGATAGCTTTGCGAAAGCCATTGTCCTGTACAAGTTTTGCTTTCTTTATCTTCATAAATGGCCTCATACCTGCACTCCAATAGTAAGCCATGAGAGACAGTAGTAAGAAACGTTCACTGTAGACACACCAAACCCAAGGCCACTCATATGTATTACCTGTGAGACCTTGACCTAATTACTCAGCCTCTCTGTACCTCACTTTCTTCATCAATATAAGGAGAATGATAATATTTCCACCATCAATCAGTAATAATTTCAGTAACTATCATAAGATTTTTATGGAGGTCTACTTACTCATTTATTCATTCACAAATTCTTAGCCAAGAACTATGATGCTTTTTAATGGAGGAAAGATTGCCAATAAATGGAAGAACAAGAAAAGTATAAAATATAGAAAAATTAATTTGAGAGCGACAGAGATTTTTTTTTTTAAAGAATTTATTTATTTGACAGAGAAAGATCACAAGTAGGCAGAGAGGCAGGCAGAAAGAGAGAGAGGAGGAAGCAGGCTCTCTGTCGAGCAGAGAGCCCGATGTGGGACTCGATCCTAGGACCCTGAGATCATGACCTGAGCCGAAGGCAGTGGCTTAACCCACTCAGCCACCCAGGTGCCCTGGGACAGATATGTTTTAAATAAGATATATAGGGAAAACTTCTCTAATGAGGTAGTATTTAAGTAGAGACCTGAAAAGAGCGAACAAATGAGTCCTACAGTTGTACATGCAGTGGGAGCATATCAGATAGAAGGAACAGCAGAAGCAAAGGTCTTAACACGAGCATTCATGGCATATTCAAAGAAATGCAAGGGGGTCATTGCAGCTAGAGCTATGTGAGCAAAGGGGAGAATTTTCAGAGATAAAATCAGAAAAGTATCAGGAGAGTAAGAGCGTATAAGGGCCTTTAGAACATTATAAGGTCTGGCTTTTGCCATATATCATCAGATTTAAGACACTTTTGAGTGTTAGCTTTATCATTATTGTATGCATACATACCTCAAGGGGATAAAAACCTTTCCATGTAAGCAATGGCATAAGACTTTCAATCAAACGCAATTTTTATTTTGTATTTATTTAAAGAGCTCATTTAATCTTATTTTGACAAAAATTCTTTTATAGGCCATGCTAGTCTGTCACTGTCCCTTTGCACACATAATAACTTCTCATTTCAATGTCAAATCACAGTGGAAACGTCTTGAAGACATTAAACTCAAGATGTTTCAACAATGCTTGTAAGTCAACTGAAGTTGTCCAAGCTTGTATACGTATAAATAGTGACGCTACCATCCTGGCTGACAGCAAATATAAGACACTTCTTAACTTCATATATAAAAAATAAATGTGTATTATAGTAAGTTAAATGTGTAGTGTAAATGAGATAGAAATTCAGAGGAGGGTTTTGAGAAAGGGGGTAGCGATTTAATTCAGAAATCACTCTTGCTCCCATGAAGATAGACTGAATGAAATGAGCCATGACAGAAGCAGAGAGTGGCCAGGGCACTTATTTTTAAAAACAGTAATTCAGATGGTTTGTTTCAAAGTCATAGTTCAGACATGGTACGACACGGTCAGGTTCTGATAGATTTTGAAGGTAGAATGGACATAGTTGCAGATAATTTTATGTAGGTAGGAGAAAATAAAGAAATCAAAGTGGCCCTGAGGGCTTTGGCTTGAGTTGGGGAAGACTGTGGGTGGATGGATTGGTGCCCACAGAGAAGGTCAAGAGTCTGATTTTGGACATGGCACATTAAATTGCCTATTATTCATTTAAGTGGAACTGTTGATCAGGCAATCAGGAAATGAGTCTGGAGTTTAGAGAAGAGATACAGTCTAGAAATATAAAATTGATATAAAATGACTCCATCCTGGTGCAGAGGCTGTTCAATACTATACATTAGGAAGACATCACCTAAGGTGGTGTTTCTCAGTATTTTTGGCCACTATCCGCAATTAAAATGACATTTTACATCAAAAGCATACACAGACTTCACACTGGACAAAAATGTATTATTTCATGTAACTTTATCTTACCATGTATGATATTTTGTTTTATTTCTGCTATTTTTGTTCAAAACCCAAAAGTTACTGCATGCTACTCAGATTGAGAAATGCTGCCTTAGACTGTGAATGAGGATAAAGAAGAGTTCCCAGAACTGAGCTTTGGATGCTCCGACATTCAGAACTCTAATTGATATCATATGTACAAAGATTTCAACAATGCCTAGCTTAAAAAAATTAAGTGTGCAAAATGTGTTAGTTAGAAAACGTAGTTTTCTCCCCCAAGTATTCCTTGACTTATTTTTATCAGTTTTGTAGTTAGAGGGCTCAGGCTATAGTATACAGAAAAAGAAATAGGTGCTGTGTTTATTTTCTTTGATTCATTGCTAATTCCCACAAACCGAGCAGCTTAAAACAACATGCATTTATTTATTTATTTATTTATTTATTTATTTTTAAAGATTTTATTTGTTTATTTGACAGACAGAGATCACAAGTAGACAGAGAGGCAGGCAGAGAGAGAGAGAGAGGGAAGCAGGGCCCCCGCTGAGCAGAGGGCCCCATGTGGGACTTGATCCCAGGACCCCGGGATCATGATCTGAGCCGAAGGCAGCGGCTTAACCCACTGAACCACCCAGGCGCCCCAAAACAACATCCATTTATTATGTCAGTTTTGATGACTTAGAAGTCTGGGTACACTTTAGCTGAGTATTCTCTTTTAGGATCCTTCTAGGCTACACATTAGATGTTAACCATGGCTGTGCTCTCATCAGAGGCTTGACTAGGAAAAGATAGAATTCAGAGCCCCTCAGGTGTGGGCTGCATTCATCTCCTGCAGGTTGTAGGACAAAGGTCTGCACTGACTTGCTGACTGTTGGCTGGGGGTTACTCTCACTTCTAGATGGCATGTGCTGCTCCTTATCATGTGACCCTTTCCCTAGACAATTCAGAGCATGTCCTCTAACTTCTTCAAGGACAGCAGGAGAATCTCTCAAACATCAGTCAGCTAATGTAGATATAGCGTTATGTAATTATGAGACTGAAAACCTGTCACCATTGCTTTATAGCACAACTTAATCAAGAGAGTAAAATCACTTTTGTCAGACTCTACCGGTTAGAAGGAAGTCATTTGTTATAATCACTCTCAAGGGGAAAAGACTATATAGGGGCCTGACTAGCTGGGGGATATTTTAGGGTGTGTCCTCCTGCCTTTCTCCAGCTTTCTTCACAGCTTGGAACTTGTGGTAAAGTAGGAAATTTCTTTTCTTCATCTTGATTATGAAATAGAATAGTACAGACCAGGGGTAAAAAGTCACGAGCTCTATTCTTAGCCCTCTCATTTTATTATGTGAAGGTAACTAATCTGTCAGAACTGTTGGGTCGGCAGCTCTGGGAATGCAGGAGGAACAATAAAAATGGCCCTGCCGGGCCGTCATCTTCCAGGCCGCCCTCTTCCTTTACCCATGACTCTCCCGCTGGAAGGACGTATGCTGAGGACTCATCACCATAAATAAACCGGTATCTATGCAGGTAACAGGAACATCAGGACTCCCCCTTACCCTACAATCACCGAATACCTTACCTTATATGGCTGTGAACCTATGCCCTGTCTTAACCCAAATAAAAGACCCACTCGACCCCCTCCCACGAGCGACTTCCCCAACTCTCCTCTCCTGAGTCTCAGAACCTCGCCCAAGGGCTCCTTTAATAAACCTTGCCTTGCGCCTATCTCTCCTGGTGTCGTGTGTGTATCTCTCCTGTAAAACCTTACAAGAACCTCAGCTTCCCATCTTGAAAATGAAATGACGGCAAAAACAAACAAACAAAATGGTGATGGCAGTGTCTTTCCAGAATCTTTTCTCACAGGATATTATTCTCTCAAGAATATTATATGAGGGGCACCTGGGTGGCTCAGTGGGTTAAAGCCTCTGCTTTCCGCTCAGGTCCTGATCTCAGGGTTCTGGGATCGAGCCCAGCACTGGGCTCTCTGCTTAGTTGGGAGCCTGCTTTCCGCTCTCTCTCTGCCTACCTCTCTGCCTGCTTGTGATCTCTCTCCGTCAAATAAATAAATAAAATCTTTAAAAAATTATATGAAATAATTTCTATTTTGATTTTGAGCTATAAAGTGATGACAATATAGAAAACTTTAATCTGACGTTATTCTTTATTATGATAGCTATACTCTGGTTCTCTGAGCTTTCATTGGCTATTAGGAAGGCTATGGCAATGTTATGAATGGTTTATAGCCTGTCACCTTGCTCTAAACCTTGTCTGTAGCAAGGTCTCAAGTATTAATTGAATGAATAAACTATATTTTTCTCCATTTGGTTTATAAGTAGTTTTATCTTGGGAGCCATAGATAGTTTTACCTTACTTTATAAAAGCATGTTTGATTTTTAAAACCACAAGTTTTGCACAGTTTGTACTAAAGGACTACTTTATTGCTTTTTTTTTAATTTCCTGAAAAATGCAACAAAAGTTTAAAATTAATAACACTCAGTAACAGGGAATAGGGATAATAAAAGTTATGTTCCTTGCTTCAGAAGCAACTTATTTTCCACTTCCTTATTAAAAAAAATCAGAAAACTTTTGGGTGGCTTATCAAGGGTTTTTTTTTTTTTTTTTTTTAAGGAGAGAGAGAAATTAAAACAAACAAACAAACAAACAAAAACTTCTAAACTTTTCTACTCAGCATCTCTCCATTGAGAACAAGATTGGGGATTTGCTTGATTTGGATGGTTCCTCAACTCCCAGAAGACGCATATCCATATTTGGGAGGAGAAAGCAGTGAAAAAATCAAGGGGAAGGCAGATTTATTAGGACATAGCAAATCCAGGCACCATAAGAATTTCATAGCACCATGTCAGTTAGTCAAAGTGACAAACTTAAATGACCATTCCCAGATAATTTAGGATAATATACAGAGTTATTATACAAAGCTTACTTTCTGGGGGGCATGGGATGGTGGCAAAAACGTGTTTCTTTGCAGACCAATATCTATTTTGCAATTATCTTATTTTATTTTATTTTAAATATTTTATTTATTTATTTGACAGACAAAGACCATAAGTAGGCAGAGAGGTAGGCAGAGAGAGAGAGGAGGAAGCAGGCTCCCCGCTGAGCAGAGAGCCTGATATGGGGCTCCCCAGTAACCTGGGGTCATGACCTGAATTGAAGACAGAAGCTATAACCCTCTGAGCCACCCAGGCACCCCATCTATTTTGCAATTATTTTTAAAAAAATAGAAAAACTTTAATCAAACACATCTTCTAGTGCTTCTCATTTAAAATAATAGAGTCTTGCCAATATCTTCTATTTATGCCTGTCACCAATCATCTAGAACTAGAGTTTTTATCTCCTTTTAGCATCTCAACTGATCACCTAGAAACCATATTGACTTGCCTTTCACTATCTGCTGGATATTTCCAAATGAATATTCTTCTTTCAATTGAAATTCACCTTAGTAAAAATTAACTTTTAAACTACAGCCTAGCTGTTGCCCAACCAGTTTCCCTTCTTTATCTCCACAAGTGCATCAACACTTTGCATATGTGTGGCCCACAATGAATAAATATCCAGCCTTTTTATCCTCCATTCAGACAAGATATTCTCATACACTTACAAACCCTTCCTACCTTGGCACATTAGTGTAAAGTGCCTTTCGAGATGAAGGCAGAATTATTCTGTAAATTTTTTGATGTTGCTGAGAGGGAATTTCTGTAATTACTTCTTCCAAGCAAGAAGTGAACTAGGGCACCTAGGCTTCCTGAAGATGAGGTCTCTTATTTAGTTATAAAAGAAAGTACATTTGGGTAGGTGAGTCAGCTCAGATCATAAAAGTCTCTCCAGTTGGACTGAGGAGCTTAGATTCTACCATAAGAAATGGGGAAGAGTGCTTGGGTGGCACAATAGGTTAGGTGTCCAACTCTTAGTTTTGGCTCAGGTCGATCTCAAGGTCCTGAGATGGAGCCCTGTACTCAGAACAGAGTCTGCTCGAGTTTCTCTCCCTCTGTCCTTCCTGCTCGATCTCTCTCTCTCTCTCTCTCTCAAATAAATAAATAAATAAATAAATCTTTAAAAAAAAAAAAAAGAGTCACAGTGACTTAGTGATCATGCAAAAATGTGGAAAAAATTAAGAAATTAATCTCTAGTGGTTTGTGTTACAATTCAAATGTGTCCAAGCAGTTGTTGCTTTAAAGGTGATTTAATTCATGCTTTTGCTACAGTTAGGTAGAACTAGAAGTGAAAAAGAAAGATGTTAGAGATACGTAGGGGAGAAAAATTATTAGACTTAGTGCCAGGATGTAAGTGAAAAATGCCTAAGATGTGGCTAGGTTCTAAGTCTTGAGGGGGGGAAAAACATACAAAATCTTAAGTAGAAGCTCACTTAAAGGCACATTGTAAAAACTGGAAAAAATATATTTTTCTCATTGCAGGTCTAGGTAGACATTGTACGTAGGTACAGAAAGACAATACATAACGGAGGTAACTATCTCTTTTATATTCCTTTTTTTTTTTTAACTTTTCTCTTATTTTGCTTAAAGCCACATGAGCTTTAGAACTTGTTAAAAATATGTTATGTTGAATAGTGCCCCTCCAAAATTCATGTCCACCCAGAATCTGAAAATATGACCTTACTTAAAAATAGGGGCTTTGTAGATGTAATTAGTTAAGACGAGTTATGCTGTGTTAAGGTGGTCTGTTTATTTATTAACTGGCGTCCTTTTAGGACAAGGAGATGCTTCACAGAAATACATATACATGTAGGAAAGAATCCCATGTGAAGAAAAAGAGTTTGGAGTGAAGCAGCTATAAGTTAAGGAACACCATGTATTGCTGGGATCCACCAGGAGCTAGGAAGATGCAAAGGATGATTCTTCTCTGGACCCTACCAGGGAAGCATGGCCCTGCCTGCATCTTGATTTCTCTTGATTTCAGAATTCAAGCCTCGAAAACTGTGACAGAGTAAGATTCTCACGTTTAAAGGCACCAAGTCTGTGGTAATTTGTTGTAGACACAGTTCTTAGTGCTTTATTCAAATGAGTTCACAGAAGTGTGTGTTGGAGGCACAATTATAGTATTATTTTTAAATAAGCAAACAGAGGCTTGGAAGGATTTTCACCCAAGAACACCTTGCTAGTAACTAGAAGAACCATGATTCTTAAAATAACTATTGGACTCAGACTCACCAAACAATGTATCTCTCCTCCATTCCTTCAGGTTCTGTGTAACTCTTAGCAAATATATTTGAAGCATCTCTGAAAAACATTTTTTTAACATTTATTTATTTACTTATTTGAGAGAGAGCGAGAGACAGAGCGTGCTCTCAAACAGGGGGAGGGAGAGAGGGAGAGGGAAAGGGAGGAGAGAAGTCAGACTAGGGACTTGATCCCACAACCCTGAGATCATGACCTGAGCTGAAATCAAGAGTCTGCCACTTAACTGACTGAGCCAACCAGGTGCCTCAAAAGACATTTTTTTTTTTCTTAAGTAATCAGATTAAGCAGTAGGTCAAGGGTTCCTGCCCCAGTTTAGATTTCTTGGGCTTCCTGTCAGCCATTGGGTCTTTGGGGATTACAGTAACTTCATTCTGTTTCCAACTTTACTGATTCTCCAGACTTTGGTATCTAAAGAATTTTATAATCTTTCAAATTTTTTGCCCAGGGACATAGGTTGGGAGGGTGGTTTAAAGCCTGGGTGGCTCAGTTGTTGGACGACTGCCTTTGGCTCAGGTCTTGATCCTGGAGTCCCAGAATCGAGTCCCACATTGGGCTCCCAGCTCCACGGGGAGTCTGCTTCTCTCTCTGACCTTCTCCTCACTCATGATTTCTCTTACTGTCTCTCTCTCAAATAAATAAATAAATCTTAAAAAAAAAAATTAAAATACACACACTCCCACAAACTTGAAATCACAGTGAAGCAATATGCAAAATATTTGAGCTTCTCTAATGATTCTTCTTAATTTATCATAATGTCTTTGATGGAATGCAGATCTGCACTTCGGAGATTCTGCTGTTCATGGAAGGTACACATTGGCAAGTGAACTTCTTGTCTTTTGAAGGAAGATATCAACAACATTGAATAGAAAACCTTACAAATATCTTTTATAGATATGTTTGTGTATTTTATTTTTTTTTTATTTTTAAAAGATTTTAAAAATTTATTTATTTCCCAGAGAGATAGAGAGCAGAAGTAGGCTGAGCAGTAGGCAGAGAAAGAGGGAGAAGCAGACTCTCTGCTTAGCAGGGAGCCCAGTGTGGGCCTTGATCCCAGGATCCTGGGATCATGACCTGAGCTGAAGGCAGCTTAACTGACTGAGTCACTCAGGTACCTCATGTTTGTGAATTTTAAAGGTGAATGCAATTTTAAGTTTCTAGGTTGCCCACATTACAAATGTATACATTGTTGGACTCATAAGAGGGTGGTTCTGTAATCTGATCATATACAATTTTTATTGCCAATTTCTTCTGTATTATTATAAATATTTCAAAAGTCACATTTTCCATTTGTTTCATTTCCATGTCTCTTTGTTTCAAAGATTTCATTGGTGGGATGTAGAATTTCTGTATGGGGCTGGGAGGCATATTCTCCTCCATTTGCCCTCTAACTCTGAAAGGTATCCGGTGTTGCCCAAACACACTGGTTTAAAATATAGTCAACAGTTATTCATTGAATGCCTACTATTGACCAGATGCTCTTCTAGCTGTTGAAAATATAACATTGAACAAGAGAGTAAAATATGTGAATATGCTTATGTATGTATATGCCTAAGGGATAATTTTACCAGTGTATGAGAAATGATAGGGCATAAAGGAAACAGTAAAAAAAAAAAAAAATGTTTTAGGAAATATCTTGTAGATAATATCAATGACTTCAGACCCAAACTGTCATGTCTCATGCTTTGTCTAACACAATGCTGTCCCAAATAAATAGAATATTAGCTACAAATTTCAGCCACATAAATAAATTAAAACTTTTTAGCAACCACATGAAAGAAAATAAAGAAAAATAGCGAAGTAAATTGTTACAATATATTTTATTTAACTCAGTATTTCCAAATATTACCATTTCAACAAGTAATATAAAAATTATGAGATTTTACCTGTGTGTGTTGTATGAAATTCTGTGCTTATTTTATACGTATAATACAACTCAATTCAGACTAGCCACATTTTAGATGTTTAAAAGCCACATGTGTTGACTCTAGTGGACGGTACCTATCTAATGCCTTAATTTTTTTCACTTGCCTTCTACATTTGAATTGGGGACATTGATTAATTTATATCTTACTTTTTTGTCCAATAGTAGGCAAATGAAAAAGATGGTGAAAACTTTAAAAAAAAATTCCGTTATTGTCTGAAATATTCCAGTATAAAAGCAAATTATTGGACTTATTAAAAGGACTTTTTAAAAATATAAACCGAAAAATGTTCAGAATTTACTTGTAAGAATATCAAATTTTGATATCAGGAGTAAATAATAAAATCTTGGATAAATTTGCTTTGAAAATAATTGAGCAAACAATATTTTCTAAGTATAGAAATTTAGAGAAAAAGGAAACATGGATAAATTTGGAAAAGCCTTCATAGAAGCCATGATACGTGCCTTGAGAGATCCTTGGCTAGCAAGTAAAGGGTTCTGTCTCTTGAAGCAGCTCCTCAGGGTAATTTTAACATAAAACCTGTGACTATTTTTGTTCCAGTATCTACCACGTTGACTTTCAGATGACAACTTCTGTTTTTCCCGTGGTAGAATTCAGTGCTATTTTGTGAATAATTTAGATTATGTTATTACTAGACAGTTTTAAGAAGAAATAGGGATTTTGTTTTTGTAATTCTTAGTTTCATTTCCTTCTTGATGAGTTTATAGTTTGCTGAGTTTTATACATTTGTTGATTAAATATGGTAGTGAAACCTCGCAATGAATTCTGGAGACTGGAAAGAGAAATGAAGTTACTTTATAATTTTGTTTCTAACATTTTGTAAAAATCATTTAAATATAAGATGGACTATGTTCAGTTTTTAAATCTTTACTTCAGAGATGCGCAAATAGTGAAAAATGTATGAAGTTTGGCTCCTGAGTTCCATTAGGATTATGAGTTTCCTCATTGTGAGATGAGAACAATACTACCTCCACTGCAGACATATTTAGAGGGTTAAATGAAATAAATATGTAATGTATAGCATATGTGAGTATTACAGTAGGCTCTTAATAAAGGTTAGTTACCCTTTCTCCCTTAACCTCAAATTACAGCTTATTTTTCTGTTAAAAAATAACAACAACAACAACAAAACCAAGTTGTTTCTTCAGTCTGAAAAACAGCAGATGAAACATTTTGCCTTTTTACTTAAGAAAACTAATTTTAAAAACTAGGTTTAAAGTAATACATCAAGAACAAAATCCGGCTCCTATAATTTATGTAGGTGTACCAATGTTAAAGTAAAAAATGCAAAATAGCATGTATTTAGTTTCTTACATCTTGAAGTACTCAAAAAACAAAAATTGTATATTTTTGAAATGACCATAATGTTCTTTACCAACAGATTAGTCAAAAGATAAAATCACTGAGGAATTAATTCAATAAGAATCATAAAAGAATAATGATTATGGTTTAAGAATAGCTAATGTATGTTTTTATCAAGAGAAGTACAGACTAAATTACTGTTTACACTCATTCTTATGCACACCTCCAATTTATCAGTGGTTAGGATAGTATTTTAAGCTAGTTAAGATAAAATATTGTCTGTCATTTAAATTGCTTAAATCCCCTTCACTAGGACCCTAAATGCCCCAGTAGGACATCTTAGCATAACTAGATGTTTTTTTGTCTTTTAATTACTATGACTAATTTTTTACAGCTCAGTTACAAACCCTTGAAAATAATGAATATGGTGACACAATCTTAATTATAATGGTGCAAATAACACTACTCTAATACAGTGTGAGGCTTACATTGAAAAGGAATTTCCCCGGAATTGAAGCTTCTCTGATTGCTTTCCACATCACGTTTTAAACAAACACTGTGGTGCTTTAGCCATTACTTGGTTGCCTAGGATACACAGTTAATGTAGCCCTAAGATGCTGCTACCAGTTAGGCTTTGAGGCCATGCCTGGAAGTGCTGCATATAGCTGCTTTTTAATAAATTAGAAGAAGGTAACAGCCGCAGTTGGTGGGGGTGGGGGGGGAGTGTTCATTTTGATTAATGAAATAAACAACTATTTTTTGAATACTTAAATTAAAAACAGTTATTTTTATTTCAGTTTAGTTTGATTTTCTGCAAGAGAGCTAAAAGTGACTGCTTTTAAAACAAATACAAAATTGATTCAGTGACCTAATTCTAAGACACATTCTCCAATAATATAATTTTTTGTTATTGAAATGCTGGAAAAGGTAACTAGCTAAATCACAGGGAGTCGTTTCTATAAGCTTCTTCTTTGGATAGTGGCTTTTATTGTTAGATTTTTATTTTGTCTTTGTGGTTAAAACAGACCACAGCTTATTTTTATTAAGAAATTGAAAGGTTCATATATTATCATAAAAGCATTATTACAAGAAAAATAAACATTAGCAAGTTGTAACCTAGTAACTAATGAGAGCATTGATGCTAAACCACAGAAATGGGTATCAATGTCAATATTATATGTATAGGTTATTATATCTTTCACATTAACAGCTTATCTTTCAATTCCTGTAGTAGTGCCTTTTTAATGTTTCACTCAAAGTTGTTTTGAGTTTAAATGTGAGATGCAAATATAAAGCTAGTTTTAAATCTTAGCAAAACTTTAGGTTGGCTGATTTAAAGAAAAAATCAGTAGTTGTCTTGCCTTATTTATTCCTATGAAGAATTGAATTGTCTTCTTGGCTGATTTGATTGCAAACCAAACTGGAATTGTCCTTGAGTAAGTGGGAAGATCCAGTGCTAAACCAGCAGGTGGTGCTTAAGTTTTAAGTGCATTTAGAGTAGGATCTCTCTCTCTCTCTCTCTCTCTCTTTCTCTTTTTTAAATCATGCAAAACCTTTAGCAATGGTTGCTCTTGTCTTTGTATATTACATAGGGGCATCACATTTTAGAGGGGAAAATATCATTGAGGGCTTCTGAATTGTCATTGGAATCGATTGGCTTAACTCCTTTGCATTCTCTCAGTTTCTCCCTTCCTCTTTTTTCAGAATCTCTGTTTCTTCCTCTACAGTGGCTTTCAGCAGCTGTATGGTCAGGGAGAAAGAATGACATGTTTTCTCCCAAGCAGAGCACCTGGGTGGTGGAAGTGGCAATAGATTGTTTCTATAGTCAGGTGTACAAGGAAGTATAGAAACAGTCATGTTACCTGCACGTGCAAAAACTATCTACTTGGGAGAGTTTCCAGGAAGTTCCTCCTACACCTTGAAAGCTTGGTGCATGTTTACAGTTCTCCTTTTCAAGTTCACTCTTCTGTGCCTGCTCTCACTTTTTGCCTGTGTTTGTTGGCATGCAGAGCTCTTCATAGTGACTTCACTTTCTTTCTTTCTTTTTTTTTTAAAGACTTCATTCATTTATTTGCCAGAGATCACACGTAGGCAGAGAGGAAGGCGAGTGGGGGGTGGGGAAGCAGGCTCCCTGCTGAGCAGAGAGCTTGACCACAACCACGGGAGGCTGCATCCCAGGACCCTGAGATCATGACCTGAGCCGAAGGCAGAGGCTTAACCCACTGAGCCACCTAGGCCCCTTGTTATTTCACTTTGTTAAGTCCCCAAAATATCTGTGGTCTGAAAGGTAACAAAATTACGTCGTGTGACATTTGTCACTGTATGGGGGATGGTGTTTATGTACTAAATTCTCCAGGGAGGAGTTGTTCACCCAGCCAAATTAAACAAGAAATCAAAAACCATTGCTTTTTGATGGATTGTACATTTTCTATTTTGAGGTACTAACTCTAGTGAACGAGCATAGAATCTAATTGCCGGAAGCCTACCACAGATACTCTACTAATTATACTTAATTACTAAATATTAAATCTTTAAAGATTTAATCTTTAAGGTTACCTTTAAAAAGTCCTAGATTATTTTCACAGGAATAATCAGAGAGCAGATTATATCTGTATTTCTTAACTTTAGAGAATCCCCTTTATTCCTCAAAAAAGCACATTTTCTCTTATTTTTTGCTCATTAGGAATTTTTCCTGCAAGAGTTAATATTTTTAACCAATTATTGTAATGTTTTCTTTCTGAACTCCGGTTCAAAGGGATTAGACCAGTTGGTATCAGCAATGATAAAATGCATAAAATAATAGACCTTTCCTTAGATTATGTACATTCGTCTTTTTCTATGATTAACACAATATCACATCCTTTGCTGCAAAGATTTTTCTTTTCCCTCTAAGAATTAAACTTAATACAGTATTTGCCAATTATAAATCAGGCTATGCAAATAGGGGTCTGCTAGGTCTCTGATAAAAGGAATGGATTTTGTTTGCCTGTGTGCCATCCACTGGTTTTCGTATCATATGAATATTCCAGTTTCCATGTTCTTGTGATTATGAATAAACATTAGATGCAAAATGTAAGGATGATGTATTCAAATTCCAACTACTGTTGAAAGAAATAATAATGAAATCCAAAGTCCAAATAATTTTGGACCCAGGGAGTGAATATTTTGCTGTTTTTATACATGGGAACTTATTTTCACGCCCTTTCTATGTATGGGTCTTATACATCAGAGCTAGTGAAACAAATGTCTCCTCTCCCAGTTCATCTTTGGGCACTTGATTTTATTGCAGAACTTGAGACAAGAAATGTAAAATACCGATGAAACAATTCTATCTTACGTCCCAGAGTGCTGCAAATCAAACTCAGAGGATTAAGAAAACGACTCCTCTTACCAATTTATAAGAAGGACTAAATTTTCTTACCAGTTCATGAATTATATTTAACTTTTGATTCTTCCGCAGCATAGAAAGCTTGTTTTCAGCTGGCTGATTCCTTGCTCACCAGGCCAACTCTCCTGTCTCAAATCTGCATAGAGATAAGTTTTGAGAGGAGCAGAGTCCCTTTGGGGATGAAATTTGCTTTTGCTATTTTTGTTATTCCTTTTTCACAGGAGGCTCTATAATAATTTTCTGCTCTAGGGTCTTGAAATAACATTAAAGATTGACAATTCAGTTAGACTTGTCACTCTCAGGGCCACAGCTGACTCATACTGCACAGGGGAATGGTGACGTCCACATGATTTTTAAAGTAGAAATATTATTTTTCTAGTTAGAAGTGGCATTTCAAATGCATTCAAATGCTTTCCTGTGTTGTGTGGCATTCACATACTTTATAAAAATATATTTTATCTTTGTATACCCATACTTCCCTCAGGTAGGTTTAGGTCTTCGGAGTAGGTCTTAGAAACTTCTTTCTCCGGCACCTGGGTGGCTCAGTCAGTTATGTCTGCCTTCGCCTCTGGTCATGATCCCAGGGTGTTGGGATTGAATCCCACATCAGACACTCTGCTCAGTGGGGAGTCTGCTTCTCCCTCTCATTCTCCCTCTGTGCTCTCCCCCCACCTCAAATAGATAAATAAAATCTCTTAAAAAAGAAAAGAAAAGAAAAAAAAAAACTTCTTTCTCAGGCAGACATAAAGCAGATGGAAGCCCAGAAAAAAATGGAAGATTTCATGTTTGAAAGATAGGCAGGGATTGAAGGTAGTGGACACCCTATGTTAGAGATATGTAGAATTTAAGAAACAAAACAAAAAAGAAAAGGAAAAAGTAAGAGGGAGACAGAGAGTCAAAAGAAGAAACAGACTTTTAATTATAGAGAACAATCTGATGGTGATTACCAGGGAAGAGGGGGTGGGAGGGTGGGTTGAGTATGTGAGGGTGATAAAGGAGTGCACTTGTGATGAACACAGGGTAATGTATGCAACTATTGAATCGCTATATTGTACACCTGAAACGAATACAACATTGAATGTTAACTAACTGGAATTAAAATAAAAACAAAACAAAAAAAGGGATTGTGGGAATAGAGTGAAAAGAAACTCAGCTTAATTTACTTGTAGGCTTTATATTGGCTACTTAGTACTACAGAAACAAGAATGCTTTCTACCTACCTTCGATTCTTTTTGCCCTTCCTTCTTTTCCCTGCCTTTTCATACATGAAGATGAAGTTGCTCACTGATGTCTGTAGCTGAATGAGGAGGAAATTTATCCTGTACCCCACCCTCTTTCCCCACAGAGCCCTACAAATGTCATCACTGAGCTTAGAAAAAGAGTATGAATTCATTATGTATATTTTATATATAATGTGTTGGGAAGGGTGATATCTGGGGGACATGATTTACAGACAGGTATGCAAAACCAGTATCAAAGGAATGTAGGAGAAATTAAAACCAAGAAAGGGACTAGAACATAGTTATAACTTGTGACTAAGCCTTCTCCCTTTTGTTTTTATTTCTGAACAAAATGTTTTCTTTATGACTTTTGTAGGAGACTTCTGCTTTTTAGGAGGGGGCGGTTGGGAGCCTGGGGAAGACTTCAATGTCAGAAGGAAACCAGTAGGTTACCAAAATGAGTTTTCCCTTGGAAATCCATGTACTTATGAAATATTTAAAGATGTTAATAAGCCATTTATTAAACTATAAAATAACTTTGTAATCTCAACTTAGTACATCTACAGTATAATTGTGAGTTCAAAGTAGAAATACATCTGTATATGCTTCACATACATATACCTTAGTTTTGGCTGGAAATACTCATTATTGATAAATCAGCACTATATACATTTATATAACATTCTTGTTTAATAACTATGTTGCCACACAGTTCATTTTAAAGCTTATCTGAAATTTTAATGCCTAGCAGTAAATCAGAGGACCTATTTACGATTTCATTTTGCCTACTCTAAAATGGCTATTAATTTTTACAAAGAATATTTCAAATCATAGCCATACTGCTAAACCAAACCTTTTTGAATTAGCAGATCCTATGATAAGCACTAAAGTCAAAATCTACTGTGAATCCATTTGAAATTCAGATTTCATTTGCTTGGAGGAGTAGTATGGATCTGTGTTAGCTGGTTACACACCGGTCAACAAAAGATAATTTCCTGCCCTGTAGCATGATTACTGATAGAGAATATTTTAAAAATATAACAGCTTTATTGAGATATAATTCACATGCCACACCACCTATTTTAAAATGTATGGCTCAGTAGTTTTTAGTATATTCAGAGGGTTGTGCAGTTATCACCCTGTCAACTTTAGAACATTTTCATTATCGCCCCCAAAAACCCCAGATGCATTAACAGCCACTACCCAGTTCGTTCCAAAGTCCCCAGTCCTAGGCAATCACTGATCTAATTTGTGTCTATAGATTTGCCTATTCTAGGCATTTCATATAAATGGAACCATACAATATTTAATCTGTTGGCTTCTTTCAATTATCAATTTTTCAGGATTCATCAGTGTTATAGCATGCATCAGTACTTAATTCCTTTTCATTGCCAAATAATATTTCATTGTATAGCTATGCCATCTTTGATTTATCTATTAGTAGATGGACTTTTAGGTCCTTCTACTTTTGGCTGTTATAAATAATGGTGCCATGAATATTTATGTACAAGAGATTTGCATGGGATACATGCTTTCATTTCTCTTAGGTATATACCCCAAAGTGGAATTGCTGAGTCATATGAAAATGTTACATTTAACCTTTTGAGATACCACCATATTGTTTTCCAAAGCGGTTGCACTGTTTTACGTTCTCATCCGCAGTTTATAAGGGTTCCAACTTTTCTATATCCTCATCAACCTTTGTTATTATCTGTGATTTCAACTATAATCATCTTAGTAAATGTGAGGTGGTATTTCATCATGGCTTCAATTTGTATTTCCCTGATGGTGAATGATGTTCAACATCATATTTACTGCTTATTGGCTATTTGCATATCTTCTTTAGAAATAGATATATTTAGATCTTTTGCCCATTTATAAATTTTTTGTTATGTTTATTATTGAGTTATAAGAGAACTTTCTATATTCTAGATACAAATTCCTTATAAGTTACATCCTTTCTATAAGAGATACTTTTCTCCCATTCTGTGGGTGGCCTTTTTATCTTCTTTATACTATTATTTGCATCACAAAAATTTTAATTTTGTTGAAACCCAGTTCACTGATTTTATGTGTGTCATTTACACTTTTGATGTCATTCCTAAAAAGGCTTTGCCAAACCAAAGTCGTAAAGATTTGCTCATCTATTTTTTTCCAAGAATTTTATAGATTTGCTCTTATATTTAGGACTATGGCCCATTTTTAGTTAACTTTGCATGTGGTATGAAGAAAGAGTCCAGCTTCATTCCTTTACATGTGAACACCCAGTTGGCCCAATATCATTTGTTGATGAAAGTATTCTTTCTCTATTGAATTGACTTGCACTGCTTGTCAAAAATCAGTTATTGCAAATGTGACAATTTATTTCTGGACTCTTAATTCTGTTCCATTTATCTATGTTTTTATCCTAAGCCAGTACCACATAATCTTGCTTTGTATGGTAAGTTTTGAAACTGGGAATTGTGAGTCCAACTTTGTTCTTTTTCAAAATTATTTTGGTTTTTCTGGGTCCCTTGAATTTCCATATGAATTTTAAGATCTGCTCATCAATTTTTGTAAAACAGGTGGAATTTTGGTAGGAACTATTGAATCTATAGATCAATTTGGAGATAATTACTGTCCAAACAATATCAAGTATTTTGACCCATGAACATGGGATGTCTTTCCTTTTATTTAGGTCTTCTTTAATTTCTTTCAATAATGTTTTGGTTTGTTTGTTTTAGTTTTCAGAGTATATGTTTTACCACTGTTTTATTAAATTTATTTCTAAATATTTTATGATGACCTGTTAGTATTATAAAGGAATTGTTTTCTTAATTAATTTTCTGATTACTCACTGCTTCCAGTAAAAATAAATGCAATTTATTTTTTATGTTGATCTTGTTGTAGATTGCAAAATTTACTCATTTATTTATTCTTCTTTTAAAGTAGATTCCTTAGGATTTTGTATAACAACATATACCATCTACAAATAGATATAGTTTAATTTTTTTTCCTGATATGGTACATTTTATTTTACTATCTTGTCGAATTGTCATGGTGAAAACCTCCAGGCAAATGTTGAATAGAAGTGTCCTGAGCAGACCTGCTTATCTTGTTCCCGATCTTATGGGAAAAGCACTACTGAGTGCTTGCAGTAGAAGTAATTGAGAACATGTAACTTCTCTGTTCTTTAACAGTGGAGTCCCATATTCATTACCTTCTTAGGTGAGTTTAACAGTTCAAGTGTGGATTATCTTTGCACGTAGCACAGAATGAACTGTGGCTCTGTTGATAAAGTCAGGACCTGCCAATTAAAATGATGTCATTATGATGTCATTAACTCTGGGTATTTTGTAGATGCCTTATGTAAGGTTGAGGAAGCTCCTTTCTATTCCTAGTTTGTTTAGTGTTTTTATCATGAAGAGGTATAAGATTATTTCAAATGCTTTCTCTGGATATATTGAGATTTTTATCCTTTGATTGGTATGATGTATTACATTAATTGAATGTAAAACAAATCCAAATTAAAATTCTTTTTTTTTTTTTTAACAAATCTCAAATTATTGGGATAAATCCTACTGGTCACAGTGAATATTCTTGGAATAACTTGCTAGTATTTTGTTTTGGAGCATCTTTACTTCTACAATACAAACCTTGTGCAAAAACCAGACTAAAAGATATAATCAGATTGTACATTCACTCTTGCCTTATTTTTATTCTGCATGTTCAGCATCAGCAGCAAAAATAAAGAGATACAAATTTAAAGAATTTGGTATTTTTAGCACACGTTTACATTAGTGGCATGTCTAAAGAAATACCCCAAATACCAAAATCATGCCAGTACTAACCATCTGGTGATGGCCAGAAAACAAACAAACAAACAAACAAAAAACCATTTTGAATCTGTATCTTGGTATCCCAGAGAGAAAATGTCCTTGCTTCCATTGTGAGGTAAGGGGGAAAAAAATTATAGATCTAGAACTATCATCTTTTTATCTTATCAATTTATATCTATCTGTTTATCTATTGTCTATCTGATCTCAGAAAATTAAAACATATTTTCTAAGAAATGCCATTTCCTAGGGGTTTAGCCTTTACTTGGTAGGTGATACAGAACCATTGCATTCTTTTGATTGAGAATCTGCACTAGTAGTGGTTGTAAAATGTGGTTAGATGGAAAGCACATGTATGGGTAAATGTTTTAACCTACACAAAAGGCTACCTACTAAAGGTCCTGGCTCTGACAACCAGCCTAGTAGATCTTCTGGAAAACAAAGGGAAACATTGTTTATCTTGTCAATAGAAAAGGTTTGCTTATATTAATTCAGGATTTAATAGCAAGCTAAGCCATAGGGAGCTGCTGTCAGGTTGAAAAACGCCACTGGAATCCTCCCGGAAAAGGTACTTCTGATGTAAAAGACCTCAGGGAAAGGTTTCTGGGGAATCCATAATTAAATGTCACATCACAGCAAGGGCAGAGGGGAAAAAAAATGACTCTATTTGGAAAATGGTAAAATATGAATGTCTGGTCAAAATATTTTTATACTTTATAAAAAAGGCTGACTCTCTACCTGGTGGTTCTGGACTTCCCAAGAAGCCTCAGTGAGCAAACTATTTGTTAAGAAAACAAAGGTAGTGAATACACTTCAAGATATTGTTTATCTTGATAATGGTGGTGGAAATTCCTGAATTCTAGGAGGAATTCTTTCATTCCGGATTGATGGTCAGAAGAAAAGTGAACGGGATGATATAGCAATGACTTCTTTCCTAATGGACAGTTTAAAATACATTGGGGATAAAGTAGTTGTAGCTGCTTCCTATATATTCCCTAATTTAGTTTGTTCATTTAAAAAATAAAAAAGCACAAGGGAAAAAAACCAAAAAACCTGCTTTTGCTTTTGGTTATGTAGTCTGATAAGAGAGTACTGTGATTCAGAAACAATTCATTTTTCCTGATGAGTCCAACTCACTGTGATAAACACATAAAACACGAAGGTAAGTAAATTAACACACAACGCTACCCCTAGGGGCTGCAGTGGCAGCCAGATAATTGAAATGGCTGGGCATCAACTGAACGAGGTGGTTGGAAGGAGTTCAGTGATTTTGTACTGTACTGGTATAATCATATAGTAGAAGTAATTGAGAATGCATAACTTCGTTGTTCTTTAACATTGGCTTCCCACCTTCATCACCTTCTTAGGTGAGTTTAACACTAAAGAACAGGTTATCTTTGCATGTGGCGCAGAACGAATGGGGCTCTGTTGATAAAGTTGGGACCTGCCGATATAAAACTGGTGTTCCGGCCACAGCTTCTCTTTAATCTTTCACCCAATTCTCTTTTCCCAAGAAACGATGATTGGAAAGAGAGGAAAATGAGTTATAGACAAAAAGGAAGAAAAGAATAGAAGGAAAAAGAAAATTAAGTGAGGTTTACAAAATGGAGAATGTGGAAAATAAAGTTACGGTGACAGGCAATGACTTCTAAAATGAAAAGTCCTTCTTTTGCCTCATATCACGGTTCATAGGCGAGGAAGCATCTGTATGTTTTAATTCTTGGATAATGAATTAAAGGAGAAATTAAAGGAGATAATAAGGAATTAAAGGAGAAAAGGAAGAATAAATTGTGCTAAAAAACTAGAAAAACTGTACATAAGGTGGAAGCAGTGAAGGCTAATGACCAACACTGACAAGAAGAACCAAGTAAGTGTAGATGAGATATGAAATCAGGAAGAATTTTGGTTATATTCTGTGACACTTTCAACAACTATGGAAAAACAGTTTTGACCTTGTAAAACACATTGTAACTATTAACATCCAAAAGCAAGCTAGTAGATTTATGAAAACTCAGCATCTAGATATGTAGTTATAAGGATGGTTAAATACACAGAAAATTGACTTCGTCAATGTTTTATAAACTAATAGAGCCTAAAAATATAAGTACATAAGTATTGCATCTTAAACATTATAAGAATCAATGCAATAATAATCCATTCACTTGCTACCTGATTTTCATTAACAGCCACCAGCTGTGTTCTTGTGCACAACACAATGTCTGGCACATAGCAGGCAATCAATAACTATTTCTTGAGTAATGTATCAATAAGTTCTAGTCAGGGCCTTCATAGAGAAGATATTATTGGACCAGCAAATATTTTTTACATTTTTACTGTGTGCCAGAAAAAAGGGACACACAATGTTCCAAGGGGATGATAGTCTTTCAAATGAGCTCATTAGCCACTACGCTATTTACTGGTTTTTTTTTTTTTGTTTTTTTTTTTTTTTTTTAAGATTTTACTTATTTACCTGAGAGAGAGAGAGTGCACATAGAGGAGGAGTGAGAGGAAGAAGCAGACTCCCCACTGAGTGTAGACCCTGATGCAGGACTAGATTCCAGGTCCCTGAGATCATGACCTGAGCCAAAGGCAGATGCTTAACCAACTGGGCCATCCAGGCACCCTACTGTGGTCTCTTATAACAACTTTCCAATTCATGTAAACATAGTCATCATCAAGCTAAGAAAGCCCAGCATACAAAGGCTGAGAAAAGTGAGAAAGTTTGTATCCCTGAGAAAGTTAACTGCGTATCCATATACTACATGCCTCTAATCCATGCTCCATTCTTAGAAGCCAGCATCCTTATTCCCTCTAGGCCCTCTGGTGAGCTAGCAGAGCTGGTCTTACATCAATCAGGTCACAGAGATGTCTTAATTCATTCTATGATGTTTTCATCCTCTCTGTAATATTTATTTCTTCCTCCTTTCTCTTTTTTCCAGATTTCATTCTACTTCCTTCTCTCCAAAGGTAACTATATTCCCCCTTCTTAGGGATGCACAGTATACCTATTTTCCTTTTAAAGGATGCTGACAGTTTTAATGAAATTAAAGACAAGCAATCATCAACAGGGACACTAACGAAGATGGAGGGGATAGAAGAACTGAGATTCTCTTTTCATATTAGACCAATGCCATTATACCAAGTAGTAAATACAGAATTTTTCTACATCACAAGTGATTAAATGCAATTAACGCCTTTTCTAAAGTACTGTTGTTCTTAATGCAAGAAAGTGGGAGAAATATTTTCTGGCTTCTACTTTGTGCTGTACATATACTATTACATGCTACATGTATTTTATATGCAATATCTTATTTAATCTTTACAGTGATCTTTTTAGGTAGCTAGTGCATTCCCTTTTTGCAAATAAGGAACCTGTCACAAAGACTAAGACATTTCTGTAAGGACTCCTAACTAGGTATATTATGGATATAGCTCTAAACTATTGTGTTCTCTTTCATAAAACATAATTGACCACATAAGGAAACTAACTTTTTTATATGACATATTGGTGCAACAAATTCTACCTGAGTTCAGGCATACATTTCTTCATTTTTGACTTGTGCAAGATTCTTTTGCTAGAAGGCAAAAGTTGTGATTCTGCTCTCATAAAAGTAGCACCTGGTTTCCTGATTTTAGTTGAGGTTTTAGAAACCTGTTCCCATTGGTCATTTCTAATATAAGAAAAGCAGAAAATATACCTAATGTTATTCTGAGTAAGTTATTCCGCTAGATTTGGGGTGGATTGTTTATATTACTTCTATAAAATTACTTGAACATATTTTTTTTCAGTGTTCCAAAATTCATTGTTTATGCACCACACCCAGTGTTCCATGCAATACGTGCCCTCCTTAATACCCACCACCAGGCTCACCCAACTCCTCACCTCCATCCCTCCAAAACCCTCAGTTTGTTTCTCAGAGTCCACAGTCTCTCATGGTTTGTCTCCTCCTCCGATTTCCCCCAACTCACTTCTCCATCTCCCAATGTCCTCCGTGTTATTCCTTATGCTCCACAAGTAAGTGAAACCATATGATAATTGACCTCTCTGCTTGACGTATTTCGCTCAGCATAATTTCCTCCAGCCCCATCCATGTTGATACAAAAGTTGAGTATTCATCCTTTCTGATGAAGGCATAATACTCCATTGCATATATGGACCATATCTTCTTTATCCATTCATCTGCTGAAGGGCATCTTGGTTCTTTCCACAATTTGGCAACTGTGGCCACTGCTGCCATGAACATTGGGGTACATATGGCCCTTCTTTTCACTACGTCTGTATCTCTGGGGTAAATACACAGTAGTGCAATTGCAGGGTCATAGGGTATCTCTATTTTTGATTTCTTAAGGAATCTCCACACTGTTTTCCAAAGTACCTCACCAACTTGCTTTCCCAACAACAGTGTAAGAGGGTTCCCCTTTCTCCACATCCTCTCCAACACTTGTTGTTAATATCTTGTTAATTTGGCCATTCTAACTGGTGTAAGATGGTAGCTCAATGTGGTTTTGATTTGAATCTCCCTGATGGCTAGTGATGATGAATATTTTTTCATGTGTCTGTTAACCATTTGTATGTCTTCTTTGCAGAAGTATCTGTTCATGTCTTCTGCCCATTTTTTGATATGATTATCTGTTTTGTGTGTGTTGAGTTTGAGGAGTTTTTTATAGATCTTGGGTGTCAGCGCTTTGCCTGGAATGTCATTTGCAAATATGTTCTCCCATTCCGTGGGTTGCCTCTTTGTTTTGTTGACTGTTTCCTTTGCTGTGCAGAAACTTTTGATCTTGATGAAGTCCCAAAAGTTCATTTTCGCTTTTGTTTCCTTTGCCTTTGGAGACATATCTTGAAAGAACGCTGTGGCCGATGTTGAAGAGGTTACTGGGTATGTCCTCCTGTAGGATTCTGATGGATTCTTGCCTCATGTTCAGGTCTTTTATCCATTTTGAGTTTATCTTTGTGTATGGTGTAAGAGAATGGTCAAGTTTCATTCTTCTGCACATAGCTGTCCAATTTTCCCAGCACCATTTATTGAAGAGACTTTCTTTTTTCCACTGTATATTTTTTTCTGCTTTTCCAAAGATTATTTGACCATGGAATTGAGGGTCCATATCTGGACTCTGTACTCTGTTCCAGTGGTCTATGTGTCTGTTTTTGTGCCAGTACCATGCTGTCTGGGTGATCACAGCTTTGTAGTAAAGCTTGAAATCAGGCAAGCTTTACTTTTTTTGGGGGGGGGGGTCTCTTCTGGTTCCATACAAATTTTAGGATTGTTTGTTCCAGCTCTTTAAATGCCAGTGGAATTTTAATTGGGATGGCACTGAAAGTATAGATTGCTCTGGGCAACATAGACATTTTAACAATGTTTATTCTTCAGATCCATGAACATAGAATGCTCTTCCATCTTTTTGTGTCTTCAGTTTCTTTCATGAGTGTTCTATAGTTCCTCAAGTACAGATCCTTTACCTCTTTGGTTAGGTTTATTCCCATGTATCTTATGTTTCTTGGTACTATAGTAAATGGAATCAATTCTCTCATTTCCCTTTCTATATTTTCATTGTTAGTGTATAAGAAAGCAACTGATTTCTGTACAATGATTTTTGTATCCTGCCACATTACTGAATTGCTGTATGAGTTCTAGTAGTTTGGGGGTGGAGTCTTTTGGGTTTTCCATATAAAGTATCACGTCATCTGCAAAGAGAAAAGAGTTTGACTGCTCTTTGCCCATTTGAATACTTTCTATTTATTTTTGTTGTCCGATTACTGTTTCTAGGACATCTAGTACTATGTTGAACTGTAGTGGCGAAAGTGGACATCCGTGTCATGTTCCTGATCTCTAAGAGAAGGCTGTCAGCTTTTCCTCATTGAGGATGGTATTTACTGTGGGTTTTTCATAGATTTTATGAAGTTGGGGAATGTTCCCTCTATCCCTGTACTTTGAAGCATTTAATCGGGGTTAACTCTGTATCTTAAATGCTTTTTCTTCATCTCTTATTATATTCTTTGGCTTAAAATCTAATTGATCTGATATAAGGATTGCCACTCCTGCTTTCTTCTGATGTCCATTAGCATGGTAAATTCTTTTCCACCCCCTCACTTTAAATCTGGAGGTGTCTTCGGGCTTAAAATGAGTTTCTTGGAGGCAACATATAGATGGGTTTTGTTTTTTTATCCATTCTGATACCCTTTGTCTTTTGACAGGGGCATTTAGCCCATTCACATTCAGGGTAACTATTGAGAGATATGAATTTAGTGCCATTGTATTGCCTGTAAGGTGACTGTTACTGTATATGGTCTCTGTTCCTTTCTGATCTACCACTTGTAGGCTCTCTCTTTGCTTAGAGGACCCCTTTCAATATTTCCTGTAGAGCTGGTTTGATATTTGCAAATTCTTTCAGTTTTTGTTTGTCCTGGAAGCTTTTAATCTCTCCTTCTATTTTCAATGATAGCCTAGCTGGATATAGTATTCTTGGCTGCATGTTTTTCTCGTTTAGTGCTCTGAAAATATCATGCCAGCTCTTTCTGGCCTACCAGGTCTCTGTGGATAAGTCAGCTGCCAATCTAATATTTTTACCATTGTATGTTACAGACTTCGTTTCCCGGGCTGCTTTCAGGATTTTCTCTTTGTCACTGAGACTTGTAAATTTTACTATTAGGTGACGGGGTGTCGGCCTATTCTTATTGATTTTGAGGGGCGTTCTCTGAACCTCCTGAATTTTGATGCTCATTCCCTTTGCCATATTGGGGAAATTCTCCCCAATAATTCTCTCCAGTATACCTTCTGCTCCCCTCTCTCTTTCTTCTTCTTCTGGAATCCCAATTATTCTAATGTTGTTTCGTCTTATGGTGTCCCTTATCTCTCGAATTCTCCCCTCGTGGTCCAGTAGCTGTTTGTCCCTCTTTTGCTCAGCTTCTTTATTTTCTGTCATTTGGTCTTCTATATCACTAATTCTTTCTTCTGCCTCATTTATCCTAGCAGTTAGAGCCTCCATTCTTGATTGCACCTCATTAATAGCTTTTTTGATTTCACCTTGGTTAGATTTTAGTTCTTTTATTTCTCCAGAAAGGGCTTTTATATCTCTCGAGAGGGTTTCTCTAATATCTTCCATGCCTTTTTCGAGCCCGGCTAGAACCTTGAGAATTGTCATTCTGAACTCTAGATCTGACATATTACCGATGTCTGTATTGATTAGGTCCCTAGCCTTCGGTACTGCCTCTTGTTCTTTTTTTTGTGTTGAATTTTTACGTCTTGTCATTTTGTCCAGATAAGAGTAAATGAAAGGCCAAGTAAAATACTAAAAGGGTGGCAACAACCCCAGGAAAATATGCTTTAACCAAATTAGAAGAGATCCTAAATCGTGAGTGGGGAGAAAGGGGATAAAAAGAGGTTCAAAAAGGAAGAAAGAAAAAAAAAAAGAAAAAAAAAAAAGAAAAGAAAAGAAAAGAATTTTTAAAAAAAGAAAACACCTAAGAGAAATGTAAAAAGGAAAATATATATATATATTAGATAAACTAGTAAAAAATCGTTAAAAAAGAAAAAGGTAACAGTTAAAAAAAAAAATTTTACCCGAAGGCGAGAATAAAAAAAAAAAAAAAAAATGAAAAAGAAAAAATTAAGTTAACTGCAAGACTAAAAAAAAGTCACAGGAAAAAAGCCATGAGTTCCGTGCTTGGCTTTCTCCTCCTCTGGAATTCTGCTGCTCTCCTTGGTATTGAAACCGCACTCCTTGGTAGGTGAACTTGGTCTCGGCTGGATTTCTTGTTGATCTTCTGGGGGAGGGGCCTGTTGTAGTGATTCTCAAGTGTCTTTGCCCCAGGCGGAATTGCACCGCCCTTACCCGGGGCCGGGGTGAGTAATCTGCTCAGGTTTGCTTTCAGGAGCTTTTGTTCCCTGAGCGCTTTCCGTAGAGTTCCGGAGGACGGGAATACAAATGGCGGCCTCCTGGTCTCCGGCCCGGAGGAGCCGAGAGCCCAGGGCCCCACTCCTCAGTGCGCCCTCAGAGAACAGCGCCCAGTTACTCCCGTCTGCCTGACCTCCGGCCGCGCTCCGAGCTCACCAAGCCTGCGACCGGTTCATGGTAACACTGAGCTGCGAGCTTACTGTCAGCTCTGTCTCTGTAGCCGGCTTTCCCGTTCCAATAGCCGCAAGCTCTGCGACACTCAGACACCCCCGATCCTTCTGTGACCCTGCGGGACCAGAGGCCACGCTGACCCTGCGTGGGCTTCGCCCCGGTTTAGCCTCTGGAGCGATGTCCCTCAACAGAACAGAAAGTCCTGATTTTGTGCGCGGTTGCTCCGCCGCTTGCCGGGAGCCGGCCCCTCCCCCCGGGGTCTATCTTCCCGTCGCTTTGGATTCACTTCTCCGCCGGTCCTACCTTTCAGAAAGTGGTTGTTTTTCTGTTTCCAGAATTGCTGTTCTTCTTCTCTTCGATCTGCCGATGGATTTTCAGGTGTTTGCAATCTTTAGATAAGCTATCTAGCTGATCTCCGGCTAGCTGAAGCAGTCTCAGCTTGCTACTTCTCCGCCATCTTGACCAAGTGGGATGTATTCCAGGGCTGCAAGGTTGGTTCAACATCCGCAAATCAGTCAATGTGATACAACACATCAATAAAAGTAAGAACAAGAACCATATGATACTCTCAATAGATGCTGAAAAAGCATTTGACAAAGTACAGCATCCCTTCCTGATCAAAACTCTTCAAAGTGTAGGGATAGAGGGCACATACCTCAATATCATCAAAGCCATCTATGAAAAACCCACCGCAAATATCATTCTCAATGGAGAAAAACTGAAAGCTTTTCCGCTAAGGTCAGGAACACGGCAGGGATGTCCATTATCACCACTGCTATTCAACATAGTACTAGAGGTCCTAGCCTCAGCAATCAGACAACAAAAGGAAATTAAAGGCATCCAAATCGGCAAAGAAGAAGTCAAATTATCACTCTTCGCAGATGATATGATACTATATGTGGAAAACCCAAAAGACTCCACTCCAAAACTGCTAGAACTTATACAGGAATTCAGTAAAGTGTCAGGATATAAAATCAATGCACAGAAATCAGTTGCATTTCTCTACACCAACAGCAAGACAGAAGAAAGAGATATTAAGGAGTCAATTCCATTTACAATTGCATCCAAAACCATAAGATACCTAGGAATAAACCTAACCAAAGAGACACAGAATCTATACTCAGAAAACTATAAAGTACTCATGAAAGAAATTGAGGAAGACACAAAGAAATGGAAAAATGTTCCATGCTCCTGGATTGGAAGAATAAATATTGTGAAAATGTCTATGCTACCTAAAGCAATCTACACATTTAATGCAATTCCTATCAAAGTACCATCCATCTTTTTCAAAGAAATGGAACAAATAATGCTAAAATTTATATGGAACCAGAAAAGACCTCGAATAGCCAAAGGGATATTGAAAAAGAAAGCCAACGTTGGTGGCATCACAATTCCAGACTTGAAGCTCTATTACAAAGCTGCCATCATCAAGACAGCATGGTACTGGCACAAAAACAGACACATAGATCAATGGAACAGAATAGAGAGCCCAGAAATAGACCCTCAACTCTATGGTCAACTAATCTTCGACAAAGCAGGAAAGAATGTCCAATGGAAAAAAGACAGCCTCTTCAATAAATGGTGCTGGGAAAATTGGACAGCCACATGCAGAAAAATGAAATTGGACCATTTCCTTACACCACACACAAAAATAGACTTAAAATGGATGAAGGACCTCAATGTGCGAAAGGAATCCATCAAAATCCTTGAGGAGAACACGGGCAGCAACCTCTTCGACCTCTGCCGCAGCAACATCTTCCTAGGAACAACGCCAAAGGCAAGGGAAGCAAGGGCAAAAATGAACTATTGGGATTTCATCAAGATCAAAAGCTTTTGCACAGCAAAGGAAACAGTTAACAAAATCAAAAGACAACTGACAGAATGGGAGAAGATATTTGCAAACGACATATCAGATAAAGGACTAGTGTCCAGAATCTATAAAGAACTTAGCAAACTCAACACCCAAAGAACAAATAATCCAATCAAGAAATGGGCAGAGGACATGAACAGACATTTCTGCAAAGAAGACATCCAGATGGCCAACAGACACATGAAAAAGTGCTCCATATCACTCGGCATCAGGGAAATACAAATCAAAACCACAATGAGATATCACCTCACACCAATCAGAATGGCTAAAATCAACAAGTCAGGAAATGACAGATGCTGGCGAGGATGCGGAGAAAGGGGAACCCTCCTACACTGTTGGTGGGAATGCAAGCTGGTGCAGCCACTCTGGAAAACAGCATGGAGGTTCCTCAAAATGTTGAAAATAGAACTGCCCTATGACCCAGTAATTGCACTATTGGGTATTTACCCTAAAGATACAAAAGTAGTGATCCAAAGGGGCACGTGCACCCGAATGTTTATAGCAGCAATGTCCACAATAGCCAAACTATGGAAAGAACCTAGATGTCCATCAACAGATGAATGGATCAAGAAGATGTGGTATATATACACAATGGAATACTATGCAGCCATCAAAGGAAAAGAAATCTTGCCATTTGTGACAACATGGATGGAACTAGAGCGTATCATGCTTAGCGAAATAAGTCAAGCAGAGAAAGACAACTATCATATGATCTCCCTGATATGAGGAAGTGGTGATGCAACATGGGGGCTTAAGTGGGTAGGAGAAGAATCAATGAAACAAGATGGGATTGGGAGGGAGACAAACCATAAGTGACTCTTAATCTCACAAAACAAACTGAGGGTTGCTGGGGGGAGGGGGTTTGGGAGAACGGGGTGGGATTATGGACATTGGGGAGGGTATGTGCTTTGGTGAGTGCTGTGAAGTGTGTAAACCTGGTAATTCACAGACCTGTACCCCTGGGGATAAAAATATATGTTTATAAAAAGTAAAAAATTAAAAAAAAAAAAGAAAGAAAAAGAAAAAGAAAAAAAATGCTTTTTCTGCATCAATTGAGAGAACTATGTGGTTCTTCTCTCTTCTCTAACTGATCTGTTCTATCACATTGATTGATTTGAGAATGTTGAACCACCCTTGCATCCCATGGATAAATCCCACCTGGTCATGGTGGATACTTTTTTTTAATGTACTGTTGGAGCCTATTAGCTAAGATCTTGTTGAGAATCTTGGCATCCATATTCATCAGGGATAGTGGTCTGAAATTCTCCTGTTTGGTGGGGTCTTTATCTGGTTTAGGGATCAGGGTAATGCTGGCTTCATAAAGAGTCTGGAAGTTTTCCTTTTGTTTCTATTTTTTGAAACAGCTTCAGGAGAATAGTATTATTTATTCTTTGAATGTTTGATAGAATTCTCCAGGCAATTCGTCAGGTCCTGGGCTCTTGTTTTGGGGGATGCTTTTGATCACTGCTTCAATCTCCTTACTAGATATTGGTCTATTCCGGTTTTCAATTTCTGATTCAGTTTTGGAAATTTGTAGGCTTCTAGGAATGCATCCATTTTGTCTAGGTTGCTTAACTTATTGGCATGTAACTATGGATAATTTCTGATGATTGTTTCTATTTCCTTGGTGTTAGTCATGATCTCTTCCTTTTCATTCACAATTTTATTAATTTGGGTCCTTTCTCTTTTCTTTTGGATTAGTTTGTCCAGTGGCTTATCAATCTTATTGAGCATATTTATATTAAATACATCTTCCCCCAAAACTTCACCGTCAAAATTGTCTGGGTAGACCTATGTTATAATAGCATCAGCTTTACTACTGTGGATCTATACAGGGCAAACTTTGGTTCCCTCAATACAGGATGCCTACCAAAACTTGTATACAACTATTATTGAGACATTACTCCAGATGGAGTTTCTCAGATATTGACCCTTAAAGACTCATAATAAACTCACACTTCAGCAATATGTGGTAACAGTTGAGTTCGGTCTAAATTTAATTTATTTTATCATTAATATTTGATAGCAGCTTTAATATTTAAAATCACACAAATATCTAATAAGGAGTGATGATACACAAAGAATCCTGAGTAGCTTGTCCTATAGTGTAGTCTAAATCATGTTCTCTACAAGAATGATTTCATAGTGCCTAAGTACTCATCAGCTCAAGGGACAGGTACACCATTTACTCTATCATGTTATGTTTCCTTCTTCGAACAACTACTACTTATTATTCATAATACTTCATGTCAGTACTTTGTATTTTCAAATATATCATGGCAAGTGCTCACATCTTTGTTTTCTTCATGCAGAATTTGAGAAAAAAATAGGACTTTTGTTTTCTTTAGACTTTCCTTTTCTTTCTTTCTTTTTTTTGGGGGGTGGGGTCAGCTTTAAAGCAGTATTGCCAATATCCCATTCTTTGTGTCTTAGGGGAAAATGTTTTTACTTGCTGGGATGGTAGAGGTGAAATAAAAGAGACAGTAAGCCACTGGCCTCTGATTGGGCCATTCGATGAGGAAGAAGAATAGACTCTAATTCTCTGGGTAGGTTCTCTGTCTCACCTCAGGGTTAACTCCAGCATATATGATTTCTTTGCCTGCAGAATCTGATGTTCAGAGAAAGACAGTCAGGTTTCCTTTGTTATAAGTTTAATATTTAATATAGTAAAACCTGTCAGAGGAGGCAGTTTTCAACTGTGTCAGATTTCTGAATACTGAAACATCACCATTTTTTAAATTCAGATACATTTCTTTAACATAAAGAGGCAGCATGAATATAGTAAGGGGTGGTGGAGAATACATGGATTTAGGTCCTGACTGATCAGGTTTTTATCTGTGCTCCACCCACTTTAGTTATGAAACCTAAGGCCATTAACTTCATTCTCCAAAATTCAATGAAATGGAAATAATAGGACTCACCTTGAATGGTTGTCGTGAGAAATACAAAACATATCAGGACAATGGATGCTGCACAGTAGGTGTGCAAAGGTGTTTTGTTCGCTTCTCTTTTTTTCCTTTTCTTTAAATAGACATTTGTTGAGCCCCCAGACACTATGCACAGGTTTACAGGTTTACAGAAACAATGATAAGCCAAAGCAGATAGACTGTCTGCTCACAGGGAGCATGTAGCTGGTGAAGAGAAGCTTCAACAAAGAATAGTCATACAAATAGAGGCACACTCTATCCCTGGAGCATGTTCTGCAGAAGGGAGGGAGAGGTGAGTCTGTATTTCAGAAGAATTTGAGCCTGTCGTGAAAGGCTGGGAAGACTTCTGTGGGCAGGTGACAATTGAATTAAGATCTAAAATACAAGTAGGAGTTAACTAGGCAAAGTTGGGAGTGAAGAGCTCTCGTCATCATCATCATCATCATCATCACTACCACCACCATTATAAAATAGGTAACTCTTTTAATTGCAAATACACCCCAAATTTTGTAAGTCAATGAATTTTGCTGTGTATGCACCTCACATCCTTGTCTTTCTTTCTACTTTTCCCTATGTATGTCCCTGCCTTTGGTCACGTCTGGAGACCACTGATCAGTCGTGGCACTGAAGAGCCTGTTACTAATCTTTTGTCTTCATTGCTCTGGTGGGATGAGACTGATAGATCTCCATCTGCTATTGCATTTACCATCCAAGCAATTAAAAATCTTTCTATCCTTCAGCAGAGTCATATCAATCACTTTTTGCCCACATTACCAACTCCAGATGTTCCCAGCTCTGTTAACAGACCGCTTGTCTTGCCTTGCACTAAATTGAAACTGGGAGGTACAGTTGGATCGGTGGTGTGCATTCTTAATGGCCCATTCCTGACCAGGGCAGATGAGCCCTGCATATGAGCAGACACAATGACAGTTCTCTTCATCTACCGTGAAATGTCTGTGGGACTTAGTGACTTGATAATTTAGCACTTATCGTGTTTTCTGTGCTTAGAGTTGCCTTGCCTTTGACTAATGACCTTATTACAGTTTGAATGAAGGGAAAAGGGAAATGGGATGCAGACAACAGCTTTTTCTGTGCACTGAAAGAACATTTTTTTCCTTCCTTATCTTCTGTACTCATCCAAATATGTGGCCAAATACATTTCTTTAGGTAGTAAATCCTTGGAGATCCTACCTAGTTTATGTTTAATTGGATCAACATTTAGTAATTGGCTAATTTAATTAAATAAATTAATTATCTTATTTTCTATATAAGTACATTTAAAGTTACTTTTTTCCACAGGAAAGAGTTTGTTATTCATTTGTATATTTATTTATTTTAAACAGGAATAAATCTATTTATTTATTTATTTATTTATTATTTTAAACAGGAATTTTAAAGATCATTAAGTCCATACCTCTTGTTTATAGATGACATCATGTGGCTTGCCCACGGTCACTTGCAGGCATTTATGGGGCTCTCCAAGCATCAGGTTAGAATTTGGATGCAATGTGATGAAGTTATGGTGTGGCTAGTTACCTATTACCAGGACGCAGCTACTCCAGGGGGAAAATATAAAAGAGCCAGATTTCTATTTCTTTATTTACTTCTACCAATGGCTTACTTAAATACTGAACTATTAGATTAAAAGAGATTTCAGAGCACTTATAAATCAGACATATTCACTTCATAGATAAATTAATAAATTACAGAATACTGTAATCACTTACCAAGGCTATCCAACTGATTTGCAACCAGGGTACTGGACTTAATCAAAACTAACTAGTATCCACTGAATGGCTTCTCTAAACAAAGCATTGTCCTAGACAGGGGTTGTGAAAGTAATTACAAGGTTTGCTCCCTGAGGATTGACATCCTGTTTTCCTGATTCCTAGCCAGCAGAAGGAATGGAAGCCTTAAACTCATCCATTTAAAAGTTTATTTCAAGTTAAGGGGACTCTATAAAAATCCTTCAATTTTTTCTCATTATTCTCAAGATGAAGTTTAAAATCCTTAACCTAGTATCTACCTGTTCTTCTACAGCTATCCCTTCCCTTTCTATCAATTCTGACTCATATTTTAATATACTTCTCTCCACTCACTATGCTCTAGCCATGAAAACTTGTTCCCTCTCTCTGCTCCTCTTAGAACTTCCACATGCTATAGCCTCTACACTAGCTCCTTCTGACTTATTTTCAAGTCTGAGTCTAAGCACCCCTCAGGGAAATTGTTTCTGTCTACTCTATATTAAATCTGATTTGTTATTTATGCTCTTATGAAACATTTTAGTGTGTCCTTTATAGTCACAGATGTAATAATAGTTATTTATGTAATTACTCAAGATCTGTCTTCATTAGTAGACAATAAATAATCCCTATGAAACACAGATCATATCTTTTTATTCAGTATGTCACCCCTAGCACATAGAGTGGAATGTGGCACATAGTAAGCCTTCAACAATTATTTGGCAAATGCCTGAATAGATGAATGAATCTCTTAGGGAGACTTGTCAGTGCTCTATTTGATTGGCAAGGGAGAGTCCCATTCTAATTTCAAAGGTATGCTTTCTCATAACCCCTTCTAAATCCTTTAAGAGATGCTTCTTCATGCACTCAATCATTCATTGACAAATTTACTTGTTGTCTACTGAATAAGGCTGAGTATCCAAAAACAGGTAATATACCCTTTGCTGCAAGGCAATTCACAGTCTTATTCATTTAGGGAATATTCTAATGATATGTGCAAACATTGGGGTATGATAAGTCTCTAAAACAAAATCTTCTTTCTCTTAAAAACATACATTTAAGAACCCCAAAGCATATTATTTGTTGGTACATTACTGATGTAGACATTGTTTTATGTTTATTGTAAGAATCACAAAACATTCCATCTTGAAGGTCACAAGTAAGGAAATTTCAAGTGCAAAAGAGAGAAAAAAGTTTATTTCTGAGACTTACTTTTGCTGCTGGCTTTCCTGTTTTCACAGGCAGAACATTATATCTGGTCACATGGGGAAAGTGGAAGTAATAATGAAGGAACTGGTTTCCACTTATTATGGGCAGAATAATCTTTGACTTTTGGTGACAGCTTCTGGAAAGAAAAGGCAATGGTGGAAGGGGTTTCCCTCGGAATTATTCTTCAATGTGTGAGAAGAAACTGCTTGAATTTTTCATTTCTTTATAAACATTGACTGTTTCCATCCCCATATCTAAATAAGAGAAGGAGAATAAGGAAAGGATGGATGTGAGGAATTAGCTTCATGGCAACAGGATGTGTCTACATGTTATCACAACACCTAGATGTAAAGTTATATATATATATACCTTTTCCCATAAGATCAACCATTAAGTATTGAAAATTACTTGACCATGGCTTTATGCTTTTTTACTTTCCATCTAGAGTATTTAGTTACAAGGACATCTACCTGTCTGTAAATGTGGCCATGATAACTCTGGAAAAGATGTTTAAAACAGTTACAACACAGCAAGGGGATATTGACATAAGCTCTGAGAAGTAATTCTGATGGTGGCTCCAAATTCAGTGTAGGTGTGTTAAAGACTTTTTCTGTATGAATCTATCATAGTTGGGTAAACTACCATTATTTACTAATAACACTATTGTCTGATATTTGAATTACCTTTGAAAGTTTACTGAGTGTTTTTATATATGTTTTCTCATTGAATCTTCACAATAATTCCCTGAAGTATGTGAAAATAAATCTCAGAATGTTATGCTGACAGAAGTTAATAGACATTAAAGTAGGAACTCAAATCTGAATTTTCAGATACCAAATCTTATTCTCTGGGTATAATAAGTCTAAGTCATTAAATATATAGCCATTATACACACACACACACACACACACACACATATATATATATATATATAGAGAGAGAGAGAGAGAGAGAGAGAGAGAGAAATATGTATATGTATATGCTATATAAATATATAATCCATTAAATATATAGCCAGATAGAAAATAGTTTCAGAAACTTGGTGTATAAACTTTTAAGACACATTGTGCATTCAGATTCTGCTGTTGCTCAGATTGCCTCTAGTTAACATCAGTCTTGTTGGAAATACTAATGTAGTAATAAAGTCTTTAGACATAGCTTAGAAATATTTAATGTGCATATGCATTTTAATTTGGTATAATTCTTTTTAGTATTTAGGGCACATTTTTTGTATATATTTAAAAATATAATGTATCTTGGGGCACCTGGGTGGCTCAGTGGGTTAAGCCTCTGCCTTCGGCTCAGGTCATGATCTCAGGGTCCTGGGATCAAGTCCTGCATCTGACTCTCTGCTCAGCAGGGAGCCTGCTTCCTCCTCTCTCTCTCTCTCTGCCTGCCTCTCTCTACCTACTTGTGATCTCTGTCTGTCAAATAAATAAATAAAATCTTTAAAAAATGTATCTAAATATTATATATGATATATAATATATGTCATTTATATGATTATAATCATATAATAGTTATAATCATATATTGTATATTATAATTATATGTGACATATAATTATAATAATATAAATGATATATAAATTATATCATATAAATGATAAATATATGTAATATAATCATATAAATGATATATATTTAAAAGATAAATATTATATATAATATATTATATAAATATTATATATATGTATAAACACACACACACACTGTCCCCCTTAGAATTCATATTATTGGTATCAGTTGCTGTCTGTCTTTGGAAATACTTTAAAAGTTACAGGTGAAATATCTAGCTAATAAATTCAGTTTACATCCAATATTTAATTTGAAATAATTTTTATTAGCATTTAATGCTCATCTCTTAATTAAATAATTATGTGTTAAAACTATTGCTCTTAAAATGAATTTTATTTAGGTATATATGTGTTACATATTTCTAGGTTATTACTTGTGAGTGTTTAGCAGTGGAGAATTAGCTGAAGCATGTACTTTTTGCACATACACGAAGAAAAATGTGGCAATTTAAACTGAACTATCTAAAAAGCCTTTTTGGTCAAGATGGAGTATAAATAAGTAAATAACTAGAGATATAAATAAATAAATACATAAATAAATATAAAAATAAATACAGATTCATGCAAAGTAGAGACTGCATTAGAAAAGTGTCAAAATTTTACCTTAATATACATGCCTCAGTATTTTTCATACAATGCTATAGCTCATAGCCTTTACATCATCATTTGAAGGAATGGCATGGCCCCTGGAAAATGATAAACTTAGGAATCAGATCTGTGTCTAATCCCCAGATCCTCACTCCTAAAAGTTTGACCTACAGGAGCATTTTATCCCTTCTATGAAATAAGGATGATTGATCACCTGGAATTATGGAGGAGATGAAATGATTTTGTGCATGTGTATGCATGCACACATTTGGTGTGGTAGTGCCCAGTATGGTGTCTGATCCATACTCAGTACTTAAAATATATAAAATTATGTCCAACTGTCTTCTGTTTAAAGGCAAGGAAGAAAGTAACATTCTTACAGCAATAGCAAAAAAAAAAAAAAAGGATCTTTTCACAATATAATACAGCTTACATCTTACTATGATAAATACATTGCTAAATGGTTTATTGGACCTGAATTCTCACATACACTCCAAATTTAGGTCTACCACAAATTAGTCCAAAGTCCTAGATCCTCATTCCTAATGTTACTGTTTATGCATGTGATTTAACCTACTTCTATAGTTCTCATAAAGAAAGGGTCAGGAGAAATTCCAAAGTTTCTATAAAGGAGAGGATTTTGGCAGTAAGACAGTTGGAAGAGTGGGAGTTTGGTGTCTAAGTAACCTCTGAAAACTGCATTTATAGATCAAGTCTACTGTTAGAGTAAGATCACTTATTTATTTTCAGAAGTTTGGATTGAGGTGCAAAAAGGCTAATTGAGATAATAATACTCCTTCCTGCTGCTTCTAGGTATATAGAATCTGGGTTATTTGTGGCCCTGTGGTTGCAAACATATGAAATAAAGATGTGCATAAAGGCATGACTGAGTTGTTATGAATGAAAAAAAAACAGATTTGCTTACGTGCATGCTTATGCTTTGTTTGCATCTATGTAGCATCTTCTGTGTGGTTGATGTCATCAGATATAAGTGAATAGAATATCTGGGCATCATTCAGTTGCAGGTTCTGGTACATGGATTAATTTCTTCTGTCTGCAGTCCCTGTTTTGTCATCTAATTGGATCTGTGGTCATCTTTTCCTGGTCACCCTCTTTGACATAAACTTTCTTTCCTTTTTTTCCTTTTTCTTTTATTCATCTACAGCCCTTCTGTTTGATTTCTTTCTTGAGGAAACCAAAAATGCTACAGTAGAGAAAGAAAAACATTAGGTAGACTGAATTTTATTTTATGCCTAATTTGTTCTAATTAACCAAAGATAAAAAAGTGAAGGTAACAATATAAGGTGGAGAACCCTTAACTGAATTAAATGTACAGCTTGCCTTTGAAAAATGTTTTTCTCGTTTGCTCTCTCTCTCTCTTTTTTAATCTAAGCATCTTTTTGTGAAAATTTAAAAAACAAACTTGGCATAAATTCACAATGCAAAATAAAATGATTTACAGCCTGCTAGATTTACAAAGTCATTTTTCTTTATGATCAAATAATTTAATCAAAAGACTATTGAACAGATATTAGGAGCCTTGTTGGCCTTGGGTGGATTAGTGGTCTTTCTAGGTCTAGTTGCCTCATCTGGAAAAAAAAGATGGTCCTGGCTGAAAGATCGCTAAGGATCCCTTCTTAATGTAACTTTATATATTTTATATTGGGTTACATGACTTGAGAATTTGACATACTGCTGCAAATTTTAACTCATGTAGAAAAATAACTTATGATTTAATTAACTAAAAAAGACACATCCCCTCTCCCCTGAATTCCAAAATAAAAGCTCAGCTTTCTGGTTTGAAACAATGCCAGTGATCCCTATTCCACATGCAATACAATATTCCCTTGACTTAGGTTTCTTCTCCAAAAATCAATTGATAGTAACGTGTATGTTCAAAACATTTCCTTCCAACAAAAGATTATTATAACCCATTAAATCTGACTGTCACCATGTGTGATGACCACTACATATTAACTAAAAACAGTATGAAGTGTTCCTCCAGGATCCGATTTTCTGGGAAAAACTCCACTGGTGGAAGGTTAATCATATTATACTAAAAACTTCAAAAGCTGTAGTAAGATGTCTGGACAGTACTGATGTTCTTGGTAAATGTTTGTATACCCTTTGTCTATTCATGCCCAGTTGAAGATAAGTGTCCAAATTAAGGAAACTTGAGGAAGTTTGTCCCCAGTCTCCTGCCCTGTGTCTTCCTCTGCTCTGGTCAGAAGTTTGTCCAGCTGGAACTCTGGAGACTAAACTGAATTGATTCTGTCACCCCCTCAGAGACTTCCAGAGTGTAGAACCTACCTTGCCCGGGTTTGGCTTGTACCAAAGTAATCTTCCTTATCTGTCGCTCTTCTTCACATAAGCACATCTATTGTCTCCTTCTACCTCTTGGAGACTTGCTTGTTATTTTGGACTTCCTGCTGTAGTCTATTTTATGTTATCCAGTTCTTATGACTTTATTTTGCTCCATACTTAATGCTGTTTTATTACCACACCATCACTTTGTTTATGCTTTAGACAATACCCTCATGCTTCCTAGATTTGTCTTAAACTCAGGTAATAAGGTTGCTGGTGAGGATGTCTCACTGGATTGCATTGCCTCTGCCAATTGAAGGTTATTGAACTAAGATGGAAAACTAATTTCCTTGGTATAGTCAGAGTATTATCTTTTGTACTAAACAGAACTTAACAAAATATTAGCTTACAGATTGAATGGGATTTGCTGATTTTCTAAGAACTAGAACAAAATACAGTACAAGTAGTAGATCTGTACCAAAATAATTTTATATCTATTGAGAATTCAGAATGCACTTCTGTGCCTCAAAGGAATCATTATGCACACTAATTATTGTTGTACACTGCAGAAATAGCAGTTAGTAGAGGTTTCTTTTGATAGAAGGGCAGATAAATCAACTTCCCTGTAGTTAATTCTTTAGATGGTGCATAATCCTTTTATATAAAAGCTGGTCTTCCTGCAGTTTACATTGAGGTCTAAACTCCAACAGAGTTATGATACGTGGAAGAAAATTCAAAGCCAAAAAAGTTCTTTGTAATGTACTTGACCCTGGGATCATTATAACATTTCAGTACAACTCAGCTGCCTGGAGAAAGAATAGTGCTTTAGAAGCACTTCAGTTATGGCAGTTGGGGCAAAAATCACAGTGAGCATATTAGTTCCAGAAGAACATGTTAGCAAAAAACAACTGAAAGGCCAAGTGTTTGAACATGTGACAGATATGTACCTTGAAACTGAATTCTCATTACATACTATGAGAGCATAGCAAATAGCATGGAGGACAAGGGGAGATGGAGAAGAGAAGGGAGTTGAGGGAAATTGGAAGGGGAGGTGAACCATGAGAGACTATGGACTCTGAAAAACAATCTGAGGGTTTGAAGGGGCGGGGAGTGGAAGGTTGGGGGAACCACGTGGTGGGTATTATGGAGGGCATGGATTGCATGGAGCACTGGATGTGGTGCAAAAACAATGAATACTGTTATGCTGAAAAAATAAATTAATTAAAATTAAAAAAAAAAGAAAGTATAGTTTTGAATTTCAAAATATGAGTCAGTGATGACCAGAATAGAGGCATACCTGTGAAAGGACTGTACGAGGTTATAATAATAGTTAGTGCAAAGACAGATCATTTGTTTTTTTGAAAAGGAAGTAAGTGACATGATTCAATTTCAAATGGACTAAATACTATTCTTTTTCACTTGTTTCTTGTCAAGGAGGATCATACAACCACATAACACGTTTATTGATTATCTTATATACATAAAAATAAACACAGTGGTCATAACTTGTCAGTTGAATCCAACATTTGTTGATTAATTTTTTAGTTCTGAACAAGGTGGCTTTACCTCAATCCATCTTTATTTGCTGTATGTTTTTGTAAAAGCATGTAAGCATAGCTATCACATCTCCCTAAATGCAGGCATGCCGCATCCATTCATTTGATTCATTCAAACAGGCCTAAACTAAATTACCTCAGTGAGTAAGGGTCTGGTGTGCAAAGATCGGATGCAGATAAGTCTTCAGCCAGGGCATCAACAGTGTAGATAAGCAAATCAACAGTTCTGTTGTATATAGACAAGGAAGACCATATCCTTAAAAGAACACCAGGAGCAAAGTCATGGAAGTATGAACAGTTTAAGGTGTTTTGGGAATAAAATATATTAATAGATACTAAGCACTATTCTAGGAACTATGCTAAGAGCTTTAACTATGTTATCTAATGTGAGTCCCGACAACCAAGTTTACTCTCCATATGTTGTTGATAAGAGCCTAAGGATTAAAGGGTTAAGTACTTACCAAATTGATACATCTGGTAAATCCTGGAGCTTGCTCAGAATCTTATTTTCACTCCAAGGCCCATGCTATTAAAACTGTGTTAATCTGAATGGTTTGGCATAGCTGGAGAGAAGCCTTCTGGGAGAAGTGGCAGAATCACAATCTTTACCACACTGATAAAGGCCTTAGGGACCAGGTATACTCTATTTGTATTTTTCTGATTCTCAAAATTTCATTCATAAATGTAAGCTATACCCAGGATTATGATGACACAAAATACCCTCCTGCCAGACTTCTGAGAAGAAAATAATAAATGTTCCCTTGTGTCTTAAAAATACAGATTTGTATTCTTGACTTGACTTCTCTTAAATGGAAAACATACCTAATTCTTAATATGTAAACCATTGACCTTCTGAATGTTTCTCCTTTCTTTTTGCCCTCCACCCTATTATCAGTCCCTTACTCCTACAGGCACACCCTACATCATACAATGCCTTGATGATCTTGCCTTCAAGCATTGCATTCTCCAACCACTAGCTACTTTTTTCCCCCTGATGCTCCAAACATTACATATTCTTCAGTCCTACCCAGCAACACAGTTTTTGATTCAATCAACTCTTGTTTTTCATCCCATTAATATCTTCTACCTGCTTAGACAGCTTACATATTCTGCTAAACTTGACAGGAACAGTCCCAACCATGTTGAGTGGTGTGCCACTTTAAATATACTGCCAACTTCAAGGGGCTGCCAGGCTGCCCGTCATTATATTACAGTTTCTCTGTTCACACTCTTTCCTCCTTCTTTGGTTGACCTTTCCTCCATTCAGATCTTCAGTAGTTCCTCTCTTGGCCTTCACTTTAAGCTGATCACCTTGCTTCCTACATCAAGAACAGAAGCAATGAGAAGAGAATATCCATTCTCCTCCCTCTACTTACTACTGATCCCCATCTCTGCTTTTATAGTCTAAGAAAATGCCAAACCCTGGACTTGTGACAGCGCTTGGGAATTGTTCCAGAAAATCTCACCCAACCCCTTTTTTAGCACCATCCGCTAACCTCTTTTAGATCATTTCCATCAGCTTCTGTACATACAGGCCTCAATCCTTAAACTTATCTTTTTAGTTATACTTACTCCCTTATTAATTTCATCTAGACTCTTATAATGCTCAAATGTAAATTCTGCTCTAGGTCTCTCCCTCAATTCAGATTTGAATATTTTTTGGCCTATTCTCCATCTTCAGGTGAGTATCTAAATATTCAATCCAAACTTAACATGCCCAAACTATTTCTTCCTTCTACACTTACCTCTTTGTCTTCTTCATCTTAGTTAAAAGCAACTCCAAATTTCCAGTGGCTCAGGTGAAAAACTGGCAGTCACCATGGACTGAGTTTCCTTTCACATCCCATATCTTATCTGCCAGTAAATTGTGTTGGTTATACCTTCAACATGTATCTGAAACTTAATCTCTTCTTACCATATGTACCCTGAACCAAACACCATCATGTCTCACCTGGATTTTACTTTCCTTCCTATCCTTGCTCCTCTATACCTATTCTCAATTAAAAAGCTGCAGTAATTATATTCAGCCATGAGTTATATCATATTATTATTATTCTCCTTAAAACCCCTCCATGGCCTCTGTTCCCCTCCAGAATAAAAGCCCAAACCACACAATGGTCTATAAGATACTCCACAGTTTAACTCCTGTTACTTCTCTGCATCACCTGCTTATTCTCACTACACCCCAACCACACTAGCCCCCTTGCTCGTCCTCAAACCAAGCAGGCATACGCTAGTGTTAGGATCTTTGTGAACCTTGATGTTATTTCTAAAAAGAATGCTCTTCCTCCAGTATCTTTGTGATGTGATCAACTAACTTTCTCATGTTTTATCATAAGGCTTTCTCTAATTATGCTATATGAAATTACAATGCCCCTCTCTTCAAATACACCTTATCATTTCTCTGCCATGTTTTTTCTCCAGAGAATGTATCACCATCGAAAATACTCTGAAGTTTACTTATTTATATCATTTATTATCTGTGTCTCATCAATAATTTTGTTAGTGTAAGAATTTTTCCCTCTCCACGCACTGATATATCTGGGCTTAATATGTATTAGGCATACAACAAATATTTGAAGAATAAATGAATAAATCTGTAGGAAAATAAATGATAATTCTGTCACAAATACAAATAATGCAGGAAAATATTCAAAGATGTTATCCAAGTCTTAGCCCAAGATAGTACCAAGCCTTCTTAAACATTGAAGAGTTGATGAGAAGAAGTTTGTTTTCACAAAAGAATTCTGTAAATAAGTTATAGAAGAAGATATAACTAGGAAAAATCAACATTTTGGCAATACCAAATGAAGTCACTGATTAAGGTAGAATCATCAGTAGCTAAAACCATTGGATGAAAGATTAATGGGGAACCAGACGTCACCATCTTGACCTATTTTTCAATCTTAGACTCATTAAAAGCAGGGCAAACCGACATTATGTAACACATTCATCCTGATATGCTGGGAAATGAAATATATATAGAATCACTCATGAAATATTCCTGCAAAAAAATAAAAAGTTGTACCTGAATCTAGTGAAGTCTTTAGACTTAACTGATGATTTGGAAGAAATACAGGTGATTGTGGGACAAATTAAATAACATTATGATAAAATGCATACATGTAGAATATAGGACATTCTACTGAAAGAAATATAATTCAGTTTCTCAACTGAGCTAATGATAGGAAAAAAGATGAGGGAAGACAGTTATATTTAAAGAAATTTAAGATATATAACAACAAATGGCAGTGTACAGTCATTGTTTATATTCTGGTTTAGACAAAGCAACAAACAAATAATTAGTGTAATTTGAAAATGGTCTGGTTGTTAGATTATACTGAGAAATTATTGTCAGTTTTATTAGGTGTGGAATGGCCAAGTGCTTATGTAAATAAAACTCTATATATTTTGAAATTACGTACTGAGGCTTATAGGTATAAAATAATATAATGCCTGAGATTTCCTTCAAAATACTTTATAACTAAAGAAGAAACAGGATATATGATAAAAAAAAAAGTGGCAAAATTTTGATACTTAATCAAACTTGAATGATGGGTGCTGTGGACTGAATTATATCTCTTTCAAATTCACATGTTGAGCCCCTAACCCCCAAGAAGACTATATTTGGAGATAGGGATTTTAGGAAGGGATTAAGATTAAATGAGGTTGTGAAGGTGGCTTTAGGATTGGTTGCTTTATAAGAAGAGGAAGAGAAAGATCTCTGTCCTTCGCATGCATGCATATACCAAGAAAGGGCCATATGAGGGCAAAGTGAGAAGACAGCTCTGCAAGCCAGGAAGAGAGTCTTCACCAGAAACTGAATCAGTTGGCCAATTGACCTTAGATTTCCTAGCCTGCAGAGCTATGAGAAATAAATTTCTTGGAGACATTCAGTCTATGCTATTTTGTTATAGCAGCCCAAGCAGACAATGGATATATGGGAATTTATTACATTAGGTTCTCTAATTTTATATACTTTGAAAATTAAAAAAAAATTCTTTTGCTGAAAGTTTCTAACCTGTGTCAATAAAAATAAAATGTTATTTGAAATTAAAATTATGCTTTTGTGATTCTGTTCCCTAGCCCCCATCCGTCTGATCTTGTAACTTTCCTGCTACAATGTCATTCCACAGCACTTCAGCCTGCAAGAGTAGTCCAAGACGTGTAGCCAGCCAGGCTTTCCCATAATTGAGCTCTAAATGAATCTTTCCAGAAATGTCTCCTTCTGTTCTCTGTAACATATCCTTATACTTCAAATGAAAGAAAACGTACGTCATCATAAGGCCCTTTTTCCATTTATATTTGTAATGATTCTTCTAGTTCAGCTCAATTTTTACTTTAAAATAAAAGATAACTGAACAGTTATACCCAGTTATACATAGCTAACTAAATGAACGTTCTGATATTAGCCCTCAATTTCTCTTTCCTTGGAAAGTGGTCAGTAACTTTGAATCAGCAACTTGAGGGTTTACGTCGGATACAACTGTAGGTCCTCTCCCATGACTGTCACCCTAGGAACGCCACTGATGTGGGGTGGTTTCCTAGCTTTAATGCCTTTATTGATGAGTTCTTAGTTTTGCACTTAGATACTTGTAAGACGTTCAGCCCATACATAGTAAGTGTTATTTTTCTTTTACTTTCCACATTTTCCTCCCGGTTTCCACCAGCCAATTTACACACCCACAGGATCTTGGCTAGCTACTTTGCATTCTTCCGTATTCTTTCAATTCATGTAATTACACACACATGCACGTGCACATGCATAAACACTCACATGATTTTCAACTCTTTGTTTGACTTAAAAAATAGCAATATTCCATCTATACTTCTCTGTATCTTGTTTTTTCTTATTTAACAGTTCATTACAGAACTCCATCCATATCACCTGATAGAGATTTGACTCACTTAAAAAAATAACTTCATAGCATTTCTCAACAAAGATAAAACCACAACTTAGTTAATCACTTTCTTACTATAGGCATTCACTTTTTCTTTTCTAGTTTTGCTACCAACACAGTGCATCAATGAACATTCTTGAATATAGTAGTGGTTTTACTTCTTGGGAGTGAGATCACTGGTATAGGTGTTTGAATTCGAACACATGCTTTCACATTGCATTCCAAAAATTCCGTGAGACAACGTTTCTTTGAGCAATGTGTGAGAGTACTCTATTACATGGGAAGGATGTTAGACGTTATCATGCTTTGACCATATGCCATCCGCTTGAGAAAATTTTTGTATCTCAAGATAACTTTCGTCTGCATTTCTTTCACTCTCTGAGTTATTCATCATACTTCCATGTATCTATTGGTCATTTTGATTTGCCCTGTAAATTGTCTGTTCTTATTCTTTGGCCTATTTTTCAACTGAGATGTCAGATTTTTGTTAGCAATTTTAAAAGCATTTAGTATATTAAATATAATAACACTTTTTTATTATCTGCATTACAAGTATTTGTTTCCTTATCTGTTATTTATTAATTTCTTAAGATATGGTTTTCCATATACAGATTTTAAATGCTTATGTAGCAAATATATTCATTATTTGTTTCCTAGCTTCTAGGCTTTTTGTCTTGTTTTTAGCAAACTCTCAAATATCTTGGTTGTATATATTATCTCCTAAATGTCTTCTAAGAGTTTTATTTTCTTATAATTGCACCTTTAGTCAACAGGACCTGGGAGTGACTGGGATCCAGTATATTTTCTTCTAATGGATAGTCAGTTGTAATACCCATTTACTAAATTAGGCTATTCTTTTCATATGAGTTGAAATGCCTCCTCAGTGATCCATTATATTCTACAGTTTACTGTGGCCCATTTCTGAGCCACGTGTGCTTCTCTGCCAGTGGCTTTAAATTTTTATATTCCTGTAAAATCTTCTCTCTGACAAGTTGGAAGTTCTGTCTTCTTGCTCTGAGGTCCCACAGCACTTTATTTTTACTTCTCTTAAGGCAGTTACCAGTTCCTACCTCATATTATGGTTCCTTGGGTACATGTCTCCTTGATTTCACTTCTAATGCTTTAATGGAAACTGCCCATCTGACTTACCTATGCACACTTCAGTTTTTTGGGCAACTTAGGAACGTCTGACATAGCTATTGAATGAATGCACTAATAACTAAACAGAAATTGTTAAAACCGTAACAGTTTCACATAATTTTATTTATTGTTTGGGTGATAACTTAGTGTTTCTTCTGCTCTAAAGAAAAGCACTCTTAGTTAATGTTTATCTGAGTTCCTTTTCTCTACCTCCAGAGAGAATGACCAAGGGCCAGACTCATTTTGTTGTTAGAATTTCATTCTGTGTTTCATGAAATGGCTTCTAGGATCTTCCCTGCAGATGTGATAGAAATTTAAGAAATTTAGGCTATGTATTTTACTTTGGCTTGACAGATATCTTTTGTTTTATTTCACATCTTCTTTACCCATTCATCTATCAGTGGACATGGGTTGCTTCCCTAATTTGGCTGTTGTAAATAATGCTCCAATAAACATAGAAGTGTATGTATCCCTTCGGATTAGTGTTTTTGTATGTTGGGTGTATCTACGCAGCAGTGCAATTACTAGATTGAAGGGTAGTTCTATTTCTAATTTTTGAGGACCGTCCATGCTCTTTTCGAAGGTGACTGCCATTTCATACAATTTCAGAATCTCAAAGTGACAGTGGTTATAGTCAGGATGTGACAAGTCTTTGTCTTGCTTTTCTGTAGAAGTTCTTGTTGCAGTGAACAGAGTTAAACACAGTAATTTTATTTATGTAATCTCTCAGTGTTTTATTCATTAGTACATAAATCCAGACTATCCCTTCATACATAGTACTTTTTACTGTATGAACATTTAGTGGGCAGCTCATTTAAATTTAGGTTTGTTTAATATATTTTCTACTTATTAAAGCCGTAAGTGATATAAGTGAGTTCATCAGTCTGCAAGATCCAGAAAACTTTGATAATGTTAAACCAAATCAGATAAAAGTATATAAGAGGTGGTTTATTCACTTTTTCCTTAATCACAGATTTGGGATGCCAGTTTTCCTATAATACAATAACAAGTGACAATTATAGCAACTAAAATTTCTAACTCATTAATGTGTTGGCATTACACAAATCATGATATTCAAGTCAGCAAAATAGGGCAATTAACAGATGTTTACCTGTAGCTACCTAAAATCATGCAGCTTGAACTCTGGGCCTATAGCAATTTGTAGAAGAAATGTTTGCGGTAGCCTCTGGGTAAAATAAAATGGGAAATTCTGCTTCATTTCTAGCCATTTGTGCAGTACCCTGAGAAATGCTGAAAGCTGACGCAGTCTTGCCCTTTTGACATAATGTTTTCTTTCTTTATTATATTCAGCATATAAACTGAATATAAGCCAGTGTGCAATAATTTTTAATACTCAAATTAGCATGTAATGATAACCCTGAGTTGCAGTCCTTGTGTAAAAAACAAAACAAAACAAAACAAAACTAAACTAAAACCTGATGCACTTGTTCTGATAGGCTACTCAAAGTACACTGGAGTAACACATTATTTTCTCTTCTGTTGAAAAGTGAGAGAAGCTGTCTCCCTGCAGGTTTGCGAGAGGAAAGTTTGGTCATATAAGCTACACTTAGTGGCACTGACTGATAGACAGGGAGCCATGAATAAGATATCGGGGAGCCAGGGTCAACAATCGAGTATGAATCAAAAGTGTAGTTGCACTAGGGCAAAAATTGGGGGTTTCTGATGAGGTAAATCCATTGGCAAGTTCCACCTTTTAACTATGGTTATTTAATTTTGGGAAGCTCCTTCTGAGATTTATTAAGTAGATCATCACATTTCTGACATCATGCAGCCCTAATTTTTTTTTAATAGACTTCTTCAATGACCTTTATTTCCTTTAGAATTATTTGGTCTAGCCTGGTGGCTCCAAAGTTAGCCAAACATACAAACAAGGTTTTGGTCACTACTGTATACATTGGATAGATGCTATTTTTTTATTCCCTTTACTGTTTTTCTCTGATTTAAGCTTCTTCTTCTTCTTTTTTTTTTTTTTTTTAAGATTTTATGTATTTATTTGACAGAGAGAGAGATTACAAGCAGGCAGAAAGGCAGACAGAGAGATAGGAGTGGGGCGAGCAGGCTCCCTCCCGAGCAGAGAGCCCAATGCGGGGCTCAATCCCAGGGCCCTGAGATTGTGACCTGAACTGAAGGCAGAGGCTTAACCCACTGAGCCACCTAGGCATCCCTGATTTAAGCTTCTTAATTGAGGCAGATAATGGAGACTTTTTACCAGGAACAAATCAGTGACATAATGCCAGCCTAATAACAATGAGCCAAGAATGATTAGGCCAGTGTCAAAGTCTTTGATTAAATTTTTGGAATGGGCCAATAGTGATGTCTAGTTCTCAGAGTTCAGAGCAAAGAAAAAATACCAGAAAGCAATTGAAGGATTAGAGGAGACTGTAGGGGCAGAAATCTATGGCCTGCTAGTAATTTTAATACTAATCAGTAATACTAAGGCATTATTCTGATTCAATCCTGATTATTTTATTTATTTCTCCAGGACAGGAAATAAGCCAAGGGTGGCTTGGGTGGTCCTGAGCTTAGAGGAGAGGCAGAGAAGTGACTCCTTTGGCAAGAAGGGAAATAACAGAAGGTCAGTGTTGAAGTAGACCCTGGAGAATGATATTCTCTGACAAGCAAACATGCTGGGTCTAACTTGCCTTCCCCGATAATGAAGCACTTTTTTTGTTTTTTAATAAAATGAAAAGCAGTTTACCATAGCAGTGGGTTGCTAAATATGGTGTCCATCATAAAAGTGATGCTACACTTAAAAGTGATGCAAACAAATATTTGTACCCTTTAAAAATGATAATACATAAAAAGAAGTGAACAACAAAGGGATTGAGTGATTAAAATATAAATGAGATAAAGTATACTAGAGCTATATAAAATATGCAAATGATGTGATCTTTTTCTTCATTTACTATGTCTTAATGGTGGGGGAAATAATGTACTTCCAATTGATACTAAAAAGAAACTGTTTTATTATGTTTACTACACAATGAGCCTGCCTAAGGCATTCTCTAGTTATGTTATACATTATTAACTGTTATAAACCATTACTCTGAATAGCACCCAAGAGGCCTGAAAGTTAATGTATCTCTTTAAGTGCTCAGCTCACTACAAGAGAGTAACAGACATTGAAAAGTGATTGCTTGTTCATTGACTCTGATTCTGCAAAGATTAGGGTAAACTTTGGGGTGGGGTTGGAGCATGTCGAGAAACATAAAAGGTAGAAGAAAGGAAAGGGTTAAATTTGTGAAACAGAAACTCCATACTGGTTTTATGATGCTCTAGGTATCCATTTCAATAATTATCACAAATTTCTCCAAATAATAGGAGAATATGTCTCTGACACCACACACACACACACACACACACACACACACACACACATCTTTGGCAGGAGTGAGACATGTGGTTTCATGTTTCTCTGGACCACAGACTGTTCCCTGCTATAGCTGTTAAAAAGTAAATGGGAAAATGGGCAAAGTTTGGGGAACTTACTTCCTTCTTTATCTTCCCCCAAATCTGTTAAACTTATGGGGTGAGAACATTTGTCTATACTTCCTATACTGCTAATATTGAGATAATTAACTGTCAATTATTTAATGACTACTGTTCCATGACATGATGTAAGGGAAGCTCCCTTTCCTTTTATGTTCCAGCCTCCACTAAGAATGTATAAAAAAATTATATTCTCTTATCTGATTGAATTTATTTCTTCAACAAATATTTATTCATGTATCTACTATGTGCCAGATAATATGCAAGGGGCAGGGGAAAAAAAGATATATATCTATGTCCTTTTGAATAGCATTGGAAAATTAAGAAAAAAACAAGTGAAAAAATAATGGTTTGGGGTTTTCTTATAATTAGAGTTTTGGTTTGATAAGGCATTTACTATTTTTTTTTTAAAGATTTTATTTATTTGACAGAGAGAAATCACAAGTAGATGGAGAGGCAGGCAGAGAGAGAGAGGGAGGGAAGCAGGCTCCCTGCTGAGCAGAGAGCCCGATGCGGGACTCGATCCCAGGACCCTGAGATCATGACCTGAGCCGAAGGCAGCGGCTTAACCCACTGAGCCACCCAGGCGCCCCGGCATTTACTATTTTTTAGATTACCTTAGTCTTTCTCATGCAATATGAATTTTTTTCTGGATTCAGGAAGCATTTTTTGGATGTATAAAATTCCTTATTTCATTTTTTCATACATGATATAGCTAAAAGTATTTAATATTGGTTAATAGGTAATATAACTAGCCCATGCCTTCAACTCTGTTCTTCCTGAACTTCCCAGTGAACTCTCCTCTTTTGTATCATAGAGATATGAGAAAAGGCAGAGATATGAGGAAGAAAAACAATTGAACAGGGAACACAAAAAATGGAAGAAAGTGAGATGAAAAGGAGGGGGAAAAAAAGAATATGTAAAAGGAAGACAAGGACATTCAGAAGTGGTAACACAGGGGCACCTAATGACATTCAGAAGTGGGAACACAGGGGCACCTGGGGGCTCAGTTGGTTAAGCATCTGCCTTTGGTTCAGGTCATGATCCCAGGGTCCCTGCTTCATGGGACCTGCAACTCTGCCTGCAACCTCCCCTGCTTGTGCATTTTCTCTCTCTCTCTTTCTCTCTGTCAAATAAATAAAAAAAAAAAAAAAAAAAAAAGAAGAAGAAGTGAGAACACAGAATCAATGACGTTAAATACAGAAGCAGACTCACACTCATTTATCTTTTATCTTTCACACATCAGGCGTAGTCACTCGTGATTTCCTATAAGTAAATAATCATTTATAGCCACATATTTATAAGAATATCTTTACTCTGTCTAATACTCTAACAAATGTCTGAGAGACTGCATTTAAGAAAATATAAAACATGGATGGGAGCTATGATGGCAGAGTAATAGGGGGACCGTGGGTTTGCCTCATCCCTGGAACACAGCTAGTACAACATAAAATCATTCTGAACAACTAGGAAAATGATCTGAAGATTAAGGAAAAAATCTTCACTGTTGGAGGGAGAGAACGTGTCAAATAAAAGGTTCAAAGACATGAATCAGGGGAGAGAAAGCTGCAGTGACTCCAAGGGGTGGGATCCCATTTTGCAGAGTTCAAGGAGAGTGGCAGAAAGCAGGATAGAGGGCAGTGTAAAGGGTAGGGTAGTGTTTGCCCAAGGTGCAATTGTGTGAGGATCCCCTTGGGTGGCACAGGGAGAGAACACTCCCATTCCTGGAGTATATTGGGAAGAGGGTATATTGCCTCTTCAAGGACAGAAGTCCTTCCAGGTGCCGTCAAGTGGCCATTCAACAGCAGGGAACAGAGGCACAAGTGGAAGGCAGATAACCAGGCTGCTGCTTTTCACTGTGCTTCCCATTGACTCTAGGCACTCATGTAGGCATAGGACTGCTTTCCTGGGGTAGGGCGCCATGCTGGGATGCTCTCTTCCAGAAGGGGAGAGGGTCCCAGCATTGCAGGGTCCTTTAAGATTTGTTGTTTTGAGTCCCAGCTGCTGGCCAGAGATAAAACACAGGAGACCTGTGGTGCTGGACATACTGACAGTGGGCATAGAGTGGTTGAGGGCAGGGATCTGACGAAAGACTGTAACACAGGAGAGGAGATTGCTTTTCTGTGAGGGTTTTCTTAACAGTGATGGCCACAAGTTCCCCTCCCAGGGAAAAAAGAGGGCGGGTGATGCCATCTTCCACCTTCTTGTTTACCAGCGCTATGGGACTTCAGAGAGAAACATAGTACCTCCAGTGGAGGCTGGAGTTGCTTACACCAAACCTGGGCCCCCTGTGCCCAGCAGGGGCATCTTTAAAACAGCAGTTCTGATTATGAACCAGAGCAGAAAACCTCTCCCTCAGAAGACCAACACAGGCCCTCCTCATGCATCAAGGCTACTGATCACAGAGTGCTCCAAAGCATCAGCTTCAGTTCTGGTGGAAATTGGATCAGGCCTTCTTTCATCTTTTATCTGTTGGTTGTTGTTGTTTTGTTGTTTGTTTGTTTGTTTTTCACATTATTTTTAATTTTTAAAATTTCTTAATTTTTAAATTTTTTTTCTTGGGAATCAGGTTTATAGTTTTTTGTTCATTTGTTGGTTTGTTTCCTTTTCTCATTTTGGGGGTCAGGCTTTTTTTTTTTTTTTTTTTTTTACATCAAGCTTATCTTAACAAACAAATCAAAGCACACCTAGTTAAAGGTCCAAACACTCCCCACTGGAAGCAAGGAGGAACTCTGCTGAGGACTGACCTGTGGGAAAGAGCAACCAGAATACAAAGCAGAGTGCACACAGCATATACAGAAACACTTCATGAAGCAATAGGCTTTGGATAGTGTAGGATGCTTTCTTAATACAGCATTACTCTCAGAAGCAGGAAACAAAACAACTTTCATAACATGAAAAAGACAGAAACCTAGACATAATGACAAGATGGAAGAATTCTCTCCAAAAGAAAGATCAAGAAGAAACCATAGCCAGGGATTTGTTCAAACAGATATAAGCAATATATCTAAAAAAGAGATTAGAACAACAGTTATAAGAATACTGGTTGGGCTTGAAAGAGGCATAGAAGACACCAGAGTAACCCTGGCTGCAGAGATAAAAGATCTAAAAACTAGTCAGGCCAAAATAAAAAAATGCTATCACTGAGATGCACAACCAACAGGATGGAAGAAGCAGAGGAATTAATAGGTGATATAGAAGATAAAATTATGGGAAATAATGAAGATGAAAAGAAGACAGAAAGAAAACTATTAAATCATGAATATAGACTTAGGGAACTCAGCAATTCCACAAAGCACTGTAAAATCCATATCATAGGAGTCCTAGAAGAAGAAAAGTGGGGAAAAGGGGCAGAAAGTCTATTTGAAAACATTATAGCTGAGATCTTCCCTAATCTGGGGAAGGAAACAGGCATTTAACTCCAAGAGGCACAAAGAATTCCCTTCAAAATCAACAAAAACAGGTCAACACCAAGACATATCATAGCGAAACTTATAAAATACAAAGATAAAGAGAAAATTCTGAAAGCAGCTAGGGACAAAAGGTCCTTCACCTACAAGGATAGATACATAAGTTCAGCAGCAGATTTGACCATGGAAATAAGGCAGGACATGGTATATTCAATGTACTGAATGGAAGAAATATACAGCCAAGAATACTATATTCAGCAAGGCTGTCATTCAGAATAGAAGGAGGGAAAAAGAGTTTCCAAGACAAGCAAAAACTAAATTTGTTCATGAATACTAAACTAGCTCTGCAAGAAATTTTAAAGGGGACACTTTGAGTGGGAAAGAGAGATTAAAAAAGCAGCAAGGATCGAAAGGAACAGAGGCAATCTACAGGAACAGGGACTTTACAGGTAATACAATGGCACTAGATTCATATCTCTCAATACTTACTCTGAATGTAAATAGACTTGATGCTCCAATCAAAAGCCACAGGGTATCAGAATGAATAAACAAATAAAACCCATTTATATGCTGCTTACGAGAGACTCATTTTATTTATTTTAAATATTTTATTTATTCATTTGAAATAGGGAGAGAGAGCGAGAGATAGCAAGTGAATATGAGTTGGGGGAGGGGCAGCATAAGAGCGAGAGAGACAAGCAGACTCCCCGCTGACCAGAGAGCCTGACATGGGGCTTGATCCTAGGATCCAGAGATCATGACCTGAGCCAGTCAGATGCCTACCAGACTGAGCCAGCCAGTTGCACCACAAGAGACTCATTTTATTTTATTTATTTTTTTAAAGATTTATTTATTTATTTATTCAACAGACAGATCACAAGTAGGCAGAGAGGCAGGCTGAGAGAGAGAGGAGGAAGCAGGATCCTCACTGAGCAGAAAGCCTGATGTAGGGCTCAATCCCAGGACCCTGGGATCATGACCTGAGCCGAAGGCAGAGGCTTTAACCCACTGAGCCACCCAGGTGCCCCAAAAGACTCATTTTAGACCCAAAGACACCTCCATATTAAAATGAGGGAGTGGAGAACCATCTATCATGCTAATCGACAAAAAAGAAAGCTGAGGTAGTCATACTTATATCAGACAAAGCAGATTTTAAACCAAAGACTCTAATAAGAGATGAAGATAGGCATTCTATCATAATAAAGGGGTCTCTCCAACAAAAGGATCTAACAATTGTAAATATTTATGCTCCCAACTTGGGAACAGCAGAATATATAATATATAATATATAATAATGCAATAATAGTAAGGAACTTTAACACCCTACTCACCGTAATGGACAGATCATCTAAGCAGAAGGTCAATACGAAAACAATGGCGTGAAACACTGGACCAGATAGATTTAACAGATATATTCAGAGCATTTCATACTAAAACAGCAGAATTAACATTCTTTTTGAGTACATAAGGAACATTCTCCAGAATAGTTCTCATACTGAGTCACAAATCAGGCCTCAAACAGTACAAAAAGACTGAAATCATAAGATGCATATTTTCAGACCACACACTATGAAACTTGAAGTCAGCCACAAGAAACATTTGGAAAGACTGCAAATACATGGAGGTTAAAGAATTATACTACTAAAGAAGGAATGAGTTAACCAGGAAATTAAAGAAGAAATTTAAAAAAAAAAACATGAAAGCAAATGAAAATGAAAACATGACAGTCCAAAACCTTTGGGATGCAGCAAAGAGAGTCAGAAGAGGGAGGTATATGCAATACAGGTCTTTCTTAACAAGCAAGATAAATCTCAAATATACAACCTAACTTTACACCTAAAGGATCTGGAAAAAGAACAGTAAATAAAGCCTAAAACCAGTAGAAGAAGGGAAATAATTAAGATTAGAGCAGAAATAAATGACATACAAATTACAAAAAACAAAAACAAAAAACAGTAGAATAATCAATGAAACTAGGGGCTGGTTCTTTGAAAGAATTAACAAAATTCATAAACCCTGGCCAGACTTATCAAAAAGAAAAGAATAAATAAAATCACAAATGAAAGGGGAGAGATCACAACCAACACTACAGAAATACAGTCAATTCTAAGAGAATACTAAGAGCAAGTATAACAAGTGGGGCAATCTGGAAGAAATGGATGAATTCCTAGAAATATGTAAACTATCAAAACTGAAACAGGAAGAGATAGAAAAATTTGAATAGAGCCATAATCAGCAAAGAACTCGAATCAGTAATCAAATATCCCCAATAAACAAGAGTCCAGGGCCGGATGGCTTCCCAGAATAATTCTACCAAACGTTTAAAGAATACTTATTCTTCTGAAGCTGTTCCAAAAAATAGAAATGAAAAAACAAAAACAAAACCAAAAAAACTTCTAAACTCATTCTGGAAGGCCAGCATTACCAAAACCAAGGCAAAAACCCCACTACAAAGGAGAATTAGAGACCAATATCCCTGTGGACATGGATACAGAAATTCTCAACAAGATACCAGCTAATGAAAACCAACACCACCTTAAAAGGATTATTCACCATGATCAAATAGGCTTTATTCCTAGGCTGTGGGAGTTGTTAAATATCCATAAATCAGTCAGTGTGATACACCACAATAATAAAATAATATGATCTTTTCAATAGACACAGAAAAAGCATTTGAGAAAATACAGAATCTTTTCTTGATAAAAACCCTCAAGAAAGTAGGTATAGAAGGAATATATTTTGATATCATAAAGGCCATCTGCAAGAAACCCACAGCTGACATAGTCCTCAATGGGAAAAAACAGAACTTTTCCCTGAGGTCAGGAACACGATGGGAATGTCCACCCTCACCACTGTTGTTCAACACAGTACTTTAGTCCTAGATTCAGCAATCAGACACATAAAGAAATACAAGTTATTCAAATCAGCAAAGAAGAAGTCAAACATTTATTCTTCACAGAGGATATAATACTCTATAGGAAACCTAAAAGACTCCACCAAAACAAATTGCTGGAACTAATACATGAATTTAGCAAAGTTTCAGGGTATAAAATCAATATACAGAAATCTGTTGCACTTCTATACACCAATAACTTGGGTTTTTCAGTCACTACAGAGGGAAGTGGACAGACTATTCTCTGTTCATAGGACATGATCAGAAGAGTGAGGAACTGCCTCCTATGAGATTGGACTGCTGATTAAGCAGAACCAGGGAGGAATAGCATCCCTTCACCTATCTGAAGGAATGTGGAATAGGTATATTTTTTCCTTTGGCCCCAAGGGGTCAAGTGGGAAGACTATAAACAGCATATTTTAGCTCATTTTTCAGGGAATCGTCTCATAATTAGATATGCCCATAGTAGATTTGGCTACACCAAATACCACTAGTCATAATTAGCATAATCTAGATAAACATTGGGTAAGAATTTTGTTGAAATGACTTAGTCATCAGTCATTCACTGGTTAAATGAATTGATTTCTATGTCTCTACTCTAAAACACAATTTTCTGAATAAGAATAGAAAACAGAAGTGTAGCGTTTTCCAGTTTTCCTGGAATAAATAATTTTTATTACCTTATGTCAATGAGCCCATTAGTCATTTGTATCATTCTTATAACACTGTTGCCATGTGATGTTTCTTGTTGAATAATTTTTTGTCATATTCTGTTTAAAATTATCCTTATGTCCATCATTAGGGTTTCAAGATGATAAGTGAAGACATGTGCCAGAAATTGCACATGTCGATATGTGTGTACAGATATATTTATATGGAGGAGGCTATTTATTTAGGGATGAGATTTCTTCTGGTTCATGAGGATTAAAAAGAACAACAACAACAACAAAACCCAACTAGAAATCTGGGGAAGCAGAAAAACTTTAATTTAGTGAAGAAAAATATAGAGAACAAAGTGTTGTTAGAATCTAAAATAATGTGAAGGAAAGTTCTATTGACTTGATAATAAAGGTAATTGACTGGACAGACAAGAGTTATTTCTGCATCCTGGTCTAAGCAGATTGAGGAAAACCAGTGATAATGTCTCTAAAGAGATTGTAAAATGTCAGGCAAAAAACAAAGAGAAAATTTCCTAGTAAGACCAGAAGAAGAAGGAACTAGAAGTCCTTGTCCTCCTAGAATTGGAATCTTTCTTCCGATTGCCCTCTCCTTTCTCTAGAACCCAAAAGAGTCAGCAAGCAACTTGGTAGGAATGGCATCATGCTCCAGAGAATTTTATATGCTCTTCAAACCATAAATTCCATTGGTCCAGTCTATACCTTTAACTTTGTTCAGCTTCCGTAGATTACTAGGTTTTTGAAATGACCACTGATAACTTGCAGAGCCCTACACTTACACCATGCAGTAAAATACGAAGAGAAGTTGTTTCACATATTTTTATTATTTACTTCAATGAGGAAAAAAAAAAAAGTAGAATGGCTTCCATTTCTTTTTAGCACATTTTATTCCGATATATATTTCCATCATCCTTGTGTTGCATCATTTAGTTCTTTGGAGATAGGTCATGCTTAGGGTTTTAGTGGCATAGAAGGACTTCGTGGAGGAGGAGAAAATCTTCTATTTTCTAATCACTACATACATATTATATAAATGCATACACACACACAAACACTTAAAATTTCACTATGTTTGTCTTTTCTTCTTTCCCTTTTATTTTTCTAAATCAATGTATTTTCCTTTCTCCTCCTATTTTTATTAGTAGCAATATTAGTAATTGTACTAGTAGCAGTAGCAACAGTATTATCATCTAGTATTGAACAATGACCACACATTAGTTGTGTGCTTGTAATCTCACATACATTATGTATAGTCTAAAAATAACCCTACAGTGTTATTATTTATTTGTTTTATGGTAGTAGAAACAAAAGAAAAACAGGTTAAGTCACACAATAGGGCAAGGACTCTGCATGGAATTATTCTAGGAGTCAGGGTAGCATTGAAGCTAAAAATTCACAATTTATAAAGTTAAGTACTGGCCTCAAAGGACATTGAAAGGAACAAAGGGTAACATATTTTACATATGCAAATAATAATAAGTAATTTTCATCTGTGTAATTTAGAAATTAGTTTATAAATTGAGGGAGAGTATAAGCTAAGGCTTATTTATAATTCTCATCTTGTGAAAACAGTATCAGTAACTAGTGAATTAACTAAAAAATTATTATTACCAAATTTTTATTTAAATAAACAATGGCTTTAAGATTTTGGATTAAAAGTTATCCATTACATCTCTCCCTAAAATTATCTCCTTCATCGGTGCTCCATTCTCTCAATCAGTAATGATCAAATAAATAGTAATTATAGTTTATCTTGAGAGGGTAGTTTAAAACTTCAACTATATGTGGCTGTAAATGTTTAATGTGTAATTATCATGTGGAAATAACTTAGTAACCTGGAAAAACAAAAGAAGGGGCTGGTGTGTTTTCTTTCAATGTTGAACATGTGTCTTCTAATAGACACTGAACCAGAAGTGTGATTTGGTACTTAAAGCAATACCATAAGCCTAAAGGGATTTCTTAGATTTGATGATCAAATTATATTTATAGCTTTTTCTTTCTTTCTTTCTTTCTTTTTTTTTTTTAAAGATTTCATTTATTTATTTGACAGACAGAGATCACAAGTAGGCAGAGAGGCAGGCAGAGAGAGAGAGAGAGAGAGAGAGGAGGAAGCAGGCTCCCTGCTAAGCAGAGAACCCGATGTGGGGTTCAATCCCAGGACCCTGGGATCATGACCTGAGCCAAAGGCAAAGACTTTAACCCACTGAGCCACCTAGGCGCCCCTAGCTTGCTTCTTTCAATAAGGATACTGTAGCACATACCTGACACAGATTGGCATTGAACATATGTTGGTGAATAAATGAATAATGGACAACATTGACTGATAGTTGGCTTATACTTGGAATAAAAAGTATTTTCTTGTATATAAGGAATGATGGCCAAAATCTTGGAGGGTACAAAGGTATTTACAAAGGGGATGGGTATTTTTACTGGAAATAAATGAAAAAATAAGAATTCTAAAGAATTATTTGGACAGTTTTTTTTTTTTTAAGATTTTATTTATTTATTTGACAGAGAGAGAGATCACAGGTAGGCAGCGAGTCAGGCAGAGAGAGACAGGGAAGCCGGGCTCAATCCTAGCGCCCTGTAATCATGACTTGAGCCAAAGGCAGAGGCTTAACCCACTGAACCACTCAGACGCCCCTTACTTGGATAGTTTTAAATACTGAATCTTCAACATCTCCCCATTATAAATGTGTTATTTGGTTTACTTTATCCAACTATTAGTTTGTTTTAACATATAAGTACATTGTTTACTAAATAAGAATGAACCCAGAGTAAACAATAGTCACCCATTCAATTTGGAAGAGAAAGGCACACATTGATATTCTAATTTTATGTTTTAAAGTGGGGTTTTTTGGGTATGTTTCTTTGTTTTCTCTAGTTATGTGATAGTTTCAAGATGGGGAAACTAGTTTAGAAAAATCAAGTCATTTGTCAAAATTCAACAACCTACACAGTTGATGCAATTCCATCCATAACCACTTTACTTTATGCCTTTGGATAATTAAGTTTTGTAATTTAAATTGTAATTTGTAACAGTTTCCTTTGAACATTTAAAAATTAATTTTATTTAAATTTCTCAGTTAATTTCAAAATCTCAGAAACAAGTTGCTACATTGACTTCCATTTCTTTTCCTACCTCAGATTCTCTATCAAATTTATATGTATTCATTAAATACTTAGAAAATTTAATTTATCCTTTAGAAACTAGAAATTAGGTAGCCAATATATAATAATTTGATTTTCCAATACCTGTGTTTGACCAAAAGAAAAAAAGTTATTCTTCAGCGAACAATACTTCACTGAGTTTATAGAGAATATCTGACTGATACTGTATAAGGGCAGAGATGCTTGCTGTGAAGCTCTCCTTCTCTCTCTCTCTTTTTTTTTTAAAGATTTTATTTATTTATTTGACAGACAGAGATCACAAGTAGGCAGAGAGGCAGGCAGAGACAGGGGTAGAAGCAAGTTCCCTGCTGAGTAGAGAGCCTGAAGCGGGGCTGGATCCCAGGACTCTGGGATCATGACCTGAGCCAAAGGCAGAGGCTTTAACCTGCTGAGCCACCCAGGCACCCCTAAGCTCTTCTTCTCTTATTGAGAATGAATTTACTTATCAGTCATCAGCTACTCAAGATGGTCCAACAGGAAGTGAGAGAAAAATTGTTGAGACAATTAATGCACTAAGAAGTTTATTAATGCATAGGTGAATAGCCCAATCCCAGTAAATCATCTTGTGCAGATTTGCTGTTTAGGATCTTAAGAAGATTTTTATCTCAAGGATACACTTAAAAAATACACAAACCCTTAGAATGGTCATTCATCAGCTTATACCTTACATATTACATGCCAAATATTTCTTCAAGGTGACCTTTTAATTAGCTCTTCCTAGAACCTTATATCAAAACAAAAATTCTATTAAACTGCATTTATGTTTTAATCAATTTTCCCCCTTTTATACATACACATACACACACATACATATATATAAAATAGCCAATCCAAAATACTATATTATTATTTTAGACAAAAGCAAAACAACCCCAAAACCAAAACTAACATTTGGTTGATCTAAATAGGATTCCATTTCTTTAAGAATCTTTAACCTCCAGATAGTCCAAATTAGGAGGTATAGTTTTGGAGGCACTAATAGCTCCTCCCCACCCCCAGTCTATCTTTTTCACAACTGCCAGTATATCAAATTTACCATAAAACCCCTCTGCCAAAAATCTTTCAATGGTTCACTCTTTCTTGCAGGAGAAAGGCCAACATAATTAACATAGCTTATAAGGGCAGCCATGACCTCATTCCTCATCTTCCACCATTGCTTGAGTTGTAGCATATGCTCAAGTGACTCCAAATCATGTGCTTCCTGATCCACACTTCACCTCCCAACATTCTCCCAAACACACATAGTATGCTGTGTGTTTCCTGCCCCTTGCACTCCTCTACAGAACCCAACATTCAGCTCAGGAACCTCTTTTGAACTTTTCATGATGTGCTCCCATGACAATACATGTCTGTGTCTGGAGCCATACATGCAGTATGTACAGCTGTCTGTCCCTCTAGGTGCTTAGCTCTTTAATAGATGGGTCTGTGTCTCAACAGTCTTCTATTTGTGGTGATTCATCCAGTGTCTGGCACAAAAAATAACAGGGAGGACTAGAGATTGGCTCTAGGCTGTTAAAAAAGATACAGACTGAAAGATAGAAGAGTATAAGGTTGAGTTCATCTACTTAACTTTATTCATATGCCAGTAAATAAATAAAAAGGAAGATTTTATTGGTTTTTATTTCAGCTACCTAAAAGAAGAGTTCAGAGTCATTTAGCTATTGCTCTACTCTTCCTGCACATATCCTACCCCACTGGAGATATCTAAAAAAAGGTGACATTTCCCCTGAGAGATGCTAGAAAAATATCCAATATTCATGCTGTTTATATTTTCCACATACAAAATTGACAATTTTCAAAGATCAAGGCGGTTAATGGAGTTTTCTAGTTTTTATGTGTTCCAAAGATAAAACAAAATTTGGAAGCTACATTCTCTTCCTGGGGTTCTGGAAAATGGTATACCTTCTTAGAGGGAATTCTCAAGCTGGTGGGAGCCTAAAGAGAACTAGAACAATTCCTTATTTTACAAATGAAGAAATATTTGTTCATTTATCCATCATCCATTCCGTGGTTGAACATGACAGGAAAATGTGTGATGCTGGATCAAAAATGAGTAAGCTTGCTCTTCAGGGAATTCGGTCTTGTTAGAAATAATGACATGTAATAAGGTAATGATACAAGTAAAGTATTTACAGAACTTGGCCCCAAAGGGGTGAGTTGATTTGCATGAAGTTGCATCCACAGATAATTGATGGTTGGTCTAAAATAAAGGGTATAAATGAGCATTCCTAACTCCTATCCTTTGCTCTTACTAAAATTAATAGTTTTAAAATTTTGTAACCTATAGAGTGATTTTTAAATATTTTAATTACTTCATTGCTACCTCCTGATGTGTTAATTTTTGGGGGTACAATATTAAGTCAATAGTTGCTGCAATATATCTATAATTCTAGTTTAGTTCTCATAAATTACTAATTCCTTTGAGAGAAGTTACGGTGTAAAGATAAAGAGAATGAGCTTTGGAATGAAAAAAAATGAATCACAGCTCTGGCCCACTGTTGACAAGAAGTATAAGCTCAGACAAATTAATTGACCTTTCTAACTCTCAATTTCCTAATCTGTGCAGTGGGCATGCACTGTTCCTCCCACATTAGGCTTTTAGAGGATTGTGATGCAATGAACATTTAGTAGCACTCAATAAAATGAAAAAGAAAAGAATGTCTCCTACTTTAGTCATTTTGCCATGTAAAGCCCTTCAACCTTTACAGCAAAGCCCTTCAACCTTTTATATGTAGTATAGCTTATGAATCAGAGAACATACTGCCAATACCATAACCCTTTACAACTAAACCTGGAGTTCATTCAGTTTATAAAGTAAAAATCCTTGCTCATTCTTTTGCTTAAGTTGTATCCTCAACTTGCAGTGGTTTTTCACCTCTGAATATTATAATTTCTCAAGTTTTAACTCAAATGCTCTTCTACAAAGAAACCTTCACTTAGACTGCACAGAGAAATCTAATCTCCCATTCCTTTCCTTTCCCATAGTGGTTTGTTATCATCACTTTTAGATCACTTATTGCAAACATTTTGATTTCTACATGTCTGTCTTGAGTTCTACATGTCTATCTTTCCATAATACAAGGAGATCTCTGAGCATATGGGGAATGGTTAGCACAATTTTGTACATAGTAGGTTCTTTTTAAAAAAAAAGTCTGTTGAATTAAACTAAAAAGAAAATGAGTAACTTTATTACTTTCGTGATTCATCTTAATTTTGCAATTGTATGCCATCATTTAAAATCAAATCTTTAAACTGAAAAGCAGATGTGGTATTTAGAGTATTTGAGCACTGAAGAATATTATAATTCTAGAAAACTGTAGAGGAAGTAGTTTGTTTTGACTGGAACACAATGATAAACTCACTCATTTTTAATTGGTGGAGCAAAAATAATACTCCTTGATAATTTTAATTTACAAGGTTTGTATGTGACAATGTATTTTTAAAATAATAAGCTAGTAAACACAGAAAATTGGATCTTCATTCATTCATCCATTCACTTTTTTTCAAATATTTATTGAATATGAAAAACTACTAAGACTTTACACTCAAGAACTCAATATTGTTAAAACGTGATAATGACATTAGACTTGTTGGTTACAGTGTACACACCTGATTTTTATTTAAATAAATTTTGCTATTTGTTAAGCAAACTTATTTTGAACATGCTGTCTTATAAATGTAGATTCCTTTTGAGAAGATGTGGAAACAAAATATAATTCTAAATATATATGTATACATAAATACACACATGTATTTATAAATACATCTTCAAATGGCTGAGTATTTTAATTTTAGCATTAATGTTATAATTAACTTGCAATCTTTCAGTCTTGAATATAACAACAACAACAGAGAGTGAACAAAACCCATGGTACATTTTTGTTAGTCACACAAATGTGTTTTTTAGTAATCTAAAGAGAGAAATGAAGAGATTTAAAAGATTACTGGCTCTTTTACATTTTTTCTTGTGTGGATGTTAAATTTCTTGAGTAAAGTATTCTCACCTTAAACTGTGTACTGCAGAGATTTTTGTTTTTTTAATTTGAAAGAATACTTTTTGTTATAATGAAGTAAAATTATTTTTTCACATTTTTTTATATTATGTAATGAACTTTTAGAAAGTATCCAGTTTCACATTGTAGTCAGGGAGTCATAAATATAAAATAAACACATAATTCCATATATAAATGTATATGATGATTTCAGAAGTTGATAAGTACTATGAAATAAACAAAACATGTTAATGTGACAAAGTGACTAGGGTTTGAAATTAGATGTGTTGGGGGAGAAAAGGCTTCTCTATAGAACTGGCATTGAAGGTGGATTAGAAAATGGAGTTAGTCATGCGAAGAACAGAGAAGAGAGCATTTTGATCAGGGAAAGTAGCACATGCAAAGTCATAAGGTTGTGGTATGACTGCATGTCTAAGAAAGAGAAAGAAGGACAGTATAGCTAGAGAACAGCAAGGAAGGCTGAGAATGGTAGTTTCATTCAGATAGCAGTGCATGTGGACCATGATGAACAGCCTGGATTTTTATGTTTTAAGTGATTGGAAGAAACTGGAGGGTTTTGAATAAGAGAAGGTCTTAAAGGTATAGACTGAAGTGGTTACAAACAAACCTTGGTGTGTGATCACCCTATTTATAAGGCTATTAAGATAGACAAAACGAGAAATGTTAGTGGTTCAAACAAAACTATTAGTAGTAGAAATGGAGAGAACTTATATGAAATGTGGGTCAGAGAAGAGAATGCATCCTGAAGAAAGCGTGCATCGATAAGCAATCTTCTGCCCCTGGTCAGTCTCTAGTCTTCCTTTACACTTTGAGCTGCCAGGTCATCCTATCTTTTCAACACAAACTCCTTATTCAACTTTTTTTTTTTTTTAAAGAGGCAGTGACTCCTGTTTCCGGTCTGTTAGGATTCTCCAATTGCTCTTAATTATCTTATCCCAAATAGCTAGTCTGTGGATTCTCTTCCACTTCTGGTCTTGCTTAGTGTTGAATGAACTTTCCGCAGTAGTTCCCGTGAACATTTTGTTAGTGTTTTCTTTGTTCAATCCAATCTTATCTGCTCTCCATCTTTACAGGATTCTCCATCTTTTCAGGATTTCTTGATGTTTTTACTACTAGTTTTGAAAATTTTTCAGATTTGGGACTTTACAGCTGATTCTTCCTCAGTTATTAAGAATGTTGTTTAAGCTTTTATCAGTGCATCAAATTAATGCAACCTTAAGTCAATAAAATATTTTTTTAATTACCTAAATTTCCCATCTTATTTCATCACAGTGAAAATTTACATTAATGAATATGCTTATATTTTTGAGTATGTACAAGAATTACTAGGTTTTCTAAATCTGTATTGAATTTGTAATAAATAATAAAATTAAAAATACATAAATCTTTAAGATATGATTATATATTCAGATTATATAATTTAGATCATTTTATATCTTTATAATCTTTGTTATTCTTATATTATAAGTATTAAAATACATATATTTCTTCTTGTATGCTCTTTAATCTTTTAATGGGAATGTTTTGCTCTCCCTTAAGTCTTTGGTCTTTGGATTTGAACAGACCTGGATTTGAATCCTAGCTCTGCCATTCTTGTCACCTTAGGTAAAGTACTAACCTCCATGATACTTATTTTTCCCATCATAAAGTTGGGATCATGACTACTACATGGGGTTGTGCAAATCTGCAATGTAGCATATTTAAATCTCTTTTCATAATGTCTGATTCTCTGTACTTTGTTACCATTGTTCTTATTGATTCCATTTGTGAACTATATCAACTGATTTTAGGAACCCCCCTTAATTAAATATAAACAATATGATAATAAATGAAATTTAATTAATATCAGTTATATGAGGAGTTTGGTGAAAAAAATTTGAAGGAATTATGGATTTTTCAAAATTATAATTGCAGGGGCCCCTGGGTGGCTCAGTCAATTAGGCATCTTTCTTCTTTTTTTTTTTTTTTTTTTATAATTTTTTTATTTTTTATAAACATATATTTTTATCCCCAGGGGTACAGGTCTGTGAATCACCAGGTTTACACACTTCACAGCACTCACCAAATCACATGCCCTCCCCAATGTCCATAATCCCAACCCCTTCTCCCAAACCCCCTCCCCTCGGCAACCCTCAGTTTGTTTTGTGAGATTAAGAGTCACTTATGGTTTGTCTCCCTCCCAATCCCATCTTGTTTCATTTATTCTTCTTCTACCCACTTAAGCCTCCATGTTGCATCACCACTTCCTCATATCAGGGAGATCATATGATAGTTGTCTTTCTCTGCTTGACTTATTTCGCTAAGCATGATACGCTCTAGTTCCATCCATGTTGTTGCAAATGGCAAGATTTCATTTCTTTTGATGGCTGCATAGTATTCCATTGTGTATATATACCACATCTTCTTGATCCATTCATCTGTTGATGGACATCTAGGTTCTTTCCATAGTTTGGCTATTGTGGACATTGCTGCTATAAATATTCGGGTGCATGTGCCCCTTTGGATCACTACATTTGTATCTTTAGGGTAAATACCCAATAGTGCAATTGCTGGGTCATAGGGCAGTTCTATTTTCAACATTTTGAGGAACCTCCATGCTGTTTTCCAGAGTGGCTGCACCAGCTTGCATTCCCACCAACAGTGTAGGAGGGTTCCCCTTTCTCCGCATCCTCGCCAGCATCTGTCATTTCCTGACTTGTTGATTTTAGCCATTCTGACTGGTGTGAGGTGATATCTCATTGTGGTTTTGATTTGTATTTCCCTGATGCCGAGTGATATGGAGCACTTTTTCATGTGTCTGTTGGCCATCTGGATGTCTTCTTTGCAGAAATGTCTGTTCATGTCCTCTGCCCATTTCTTGATTGGATTATTTGTTCTTTGGGTGTTGAGTTTGCTAAGTTCTTTATAGATTCTGGACACTAGTCCTTTATCTGATATGTCGTTTGCAAATATCTTCTCCCATTCTGTCAGTTGTCTTTTGATTTTGTTAACTGTTTCCTTTGCTGTGCAAAAGCTTTTGATCTTGATGAAATCCCAGTAGTTCATTTTTTCCCTTGCTTCCCTTGCCTTTTGCGTTGTTCCTAGGAAGATGTTGCTGCAGCAGAGGTCGAAGAGGTTGCTGCCCGTGTTCTCCTCAAGGATTTTGATGGATTTCTTTCGTACATTGAGGTCCTTCATCCATTTTGAGTCTATTTTTGTGTGTGGTGTAAGGAAATGGTCCAATTTCATTTTTCTGCATGTGGCTGTCCAATTTTCCCAGCACCATTTATTGAAAAGGCTGTCTTTTTTCCATTGGACATTCTTTCCTGCTTTGTCGAAGATTAGTTGACCATAGATTTGAGGGTCTGTTTCTGGGCTCTCTATTCTGTTCCATTGATCTATGTGTCTGTTTTTGTGCCAGTACCATGCTGTCTTGATGATGACAGCTTTGTAATAGAGCTTGAAGTCCGGAATTGTGATGCCACCAACGTTGGCTTTCTTTTTCAATATCCCTTTGGCTATTCGAGGTCTTTTCTGGTTCCATATAAATTTTAGCATTATTTGTTCCATTTCTTTGAAAAAGATGGATGGTACTTTGATAGGAATTGCATTAAATGTGTAGATTGCTTTAGGTAGCATAGACATTTTCACAATATTTATTCTTCCAATCCAGGAGCATGGAACATTTTTCCATTTCTTTGTGTCTTCCTCAATTTCTTTCATGAGTACTTTATAGTTTTCTGAGTATAGATTCTGTGTCTCTTTGGTTAGGTTTATTCCTAGGTATCTTATGGTTTTGGATGCAATTGTAAATGGAATTGACTCCTTAATATCTCTTTCTTCTGTCTTGCTGTTGGTGTAGAGAAATGCAACTGATTTCTGTGCATTGATTTTATATCCTGACACTTTACTGAATTCCTGTATAAGTTCTAGCAGTTTTGGAGTGGAGTCTTTTGGGTTTTCCACATATAGTATCATATCATCTGCGAAGAGTGATAATTTGACTTCTTCTTTGCCGATTTGGATGCCTTTAATTTCCTTTTGTTGTCTGATTGCTGAGGCTAGGACCTCTAGTACGATGTTGAATAGCAGTGGTGATAATGGACATCCCTGCCGTGTTCCTGACCTTAGCGGAAAAGCTTTCAGTTTTTCTCCATTGAGAATGATATTTGCGGTGGGTTTTTCATAGATGGCTTTGATGATATTGAGGTATGTGCCCTCTATCCCTACACTTTGAAGAGTTTTGATCAGGAAGGGATGTTGTACTTTGTCAAATGCTTTTTCAGCATCTATTGAGAGTATCATATGGTTCTTGTTCTTTCTTTTATTGATGTGTTGTATCACATTGACTGATTTGCGGATGTTGAACCAACCTTGCAGCCCTGGAATAAATCCCACTTGGTCGTGGTGAATAATCTTTTTAATGTACTGTTGAATCCTATTGGCTAGTATTTTGTTGAGTATTTTCGCATCTGTGTTCATCAAGGATATCGGTCTATAGCTCTCTTTTTTGGTGGGATCCTTGTCTGGTTTTGGGATCAAGGTGATGCTGGCTTCATAAAATGAGTTTGGAAGTTTTCCTTCCATTTCTATTTTTTGGAACAGTTTCAGGAGAATAGGAATTAGTTCTTCTTTAAATGTTTGGTAGAATTCTCCCGGGAAGCCGTCTGGCCCTGGGCTTTTGTTTGTTTGGAGATTTTTAATGACTGTTTCAATCTCCTTACTGGTTATGGGTCTGTTCAGGCTTTCTATTTCTTCCTGGTTCAGTTGTGGTAGTTTATATGTTTCTAGGAATGCATCCATTTCTTCCAGATTGTCAAATTTATTGCCGTAGAGTTGCTCATAGTATGTTCTTATAATAGTTTGTATTTCTTTGGTGTTAGTTGTGATCTCTCCTCTTTCATTCATGATTTTTTTATTTGGGTCCTTTCTCTTTTCTTTTTGATAAGTCGGGCCAGGGGTTTATCAATTTTATTAATTCTTTCAAAGAACCAGCTCCTAGTTTCGTTGATTTGTTCTATTGTTTTTTTGGTTTCTATTTCATTGATTTCTGCTCTGATCTTTATGATTTCTCTTCTCCTGCTGGGCTTAGGGTTTCTTTCTTGTTCTTTCTCCAGCTCCTTTAGGTGTAGGGTTAGGTTGTGTACCTGAGACCTTTCTTGTTTCTTGAGAAAGGCTTGTACCGCTATATATTTTCCTCTCAGGACTGCCTTTGTTGTGTCCCACAGATTTTGAACCGTTGTATTTTCATTATCATTTGTTTCCATGATTTTTTTCAATTCTTCTTTAATTTCCCGGTTGACCCATTCATTCTTTAGAAGGATACTGTTTAGTCTCCATGTATTTGGGTTCTTTCCAAACTTCCTTTTGTGGTTGAGTTCTAGCTTTAGAGCATTGTGGTCTGAAAATATGCAGGGAATGATCCCAATCTTTTGATACCGGTTGAGTCCTGATTTAGGACCGAGGATGTGATCTATTCTGGAGAATGTTCCATGTGCACTAGAGAAGAATGTGTATTCTGTTGCTTTGGGATGAAATGTTCTGAATATATCTGTGATGTCCATCTGGTCCAGTGTGTCGTTTAAGGCCTTTATTTCCTTGCTGATCTTTTGCTTGGATGACCTGTCCATTTCAGTCAGGGGAGTGTTAAAGTCCCCTACTATTATTGTATTATTGTTGATGTGTTTCTTTGATTTTGTTATTAATTGGTTTATATAGTTGGCTGCTCCCACATTGGGGGCATAGATATTTAAAATTGTTAAATCTTCTTGTTGGACAGACCCTTTGAGTATGATATAGTGTCCTTCCTCATCTCTTATTATAGTCTTTGGCTTAAAATCTAATTGATCTGATATAAGGATTGCCACTCCTGCTTTCTTCTGATGTCCATTAGCATGGTAAATTCTTTTCCACCCCCTCACTTTAAATCTGGAGGTGTCTTCAGGCTTAAAATGAGTTTCTTGGAGGCAACATATAGATGGGTTTTGTTTTTTTATCCATTCTGATACCCTGTGTCTTTTGACAGGGGCATTTAGCCCATTCACATTCAGGGTAAGTATTGAGAGATATGAATTTAGTGCCATTGTATTGCCTGTAAGGTGACTGTTACTGTATATGGTCTCTGTTCCTTTCTGATCTACCACTTGTAGGCTCTCTCTTTGCTTAGAGGACCCCTTTCAATATTTCCTGTAGAGCTGGTTTGGTATTTGCAAATTCTTTCAGTTGTTGTTTGTCCTGGAAGCTTTTAATCTCTCCTTCTATTTTCAATGATAGCCTAGCTGGATATAGTATTCTTGGCTGCATGTTTTTCTCGTTTAGTGCTCTGAAAATATCATGCCAGCTCTTTCTGGCCTGCCAGGTCTCTGTGGATAAGTCAGCTGCCAATCTAATATTTTTACCATTGTATGTTACAGACTTCTTTTCCCGGGCTGCTTTCAGGATTTTCTCTTTGTCATTGAGACTTGTAAATTTTACTATTAGGTGACGGGGTGTGGGCCTATTCTTATTGATTTTGAGGGGCGTTCTCTGAACCTCCTGAATTTTGATGCTCGTTCCCTTTGCCATATTGGGGAAATTCTCCCCAATAATTCTCTCCAGTATACCTTCTGCTCCCCTCTCACTTTCTTCTTCTTCTGGAATCCCAATTATTCTAATGTTGTTTCGTCTTATGGTGTCACTTATCTCTCGAATTCTCCCCTCGTGGTCCAGTAGCTGTTTGTCCCTCTTTTGCTCAGCTTCTTTATTCTCTGTCATTTGGTCTTCTATATCACTAATTCTTTCTTCTGCCTCATTTATCCTAGCAGTGAGAGCCTCCATTTTTGATTGCACCTCATTAATAGCTTTTTTTATTTCACCTTGGTTAGATTTTAGTTCTTTTATTTCTCCAGAAAGGGCTTTTATATCTCTCGAGAGGGTTTCTCTAATATCTTCCATGCCTTTTTCGAGCCCGGCTAGAACCTTGAGAATTGTCATTCTGAACTCTAGATCTGACATATTACCGATGTCTGTATTGATTAGGTCCCTAGCCTTCGGTACTGCCTCTTGTTCTTTTTTTTGTGTTGAATTTTTACGTCTTGTCATTTTGTCCAGATAAGAGTAAATGAAGGGGCAAGTAAAATACTAAAAGGGTGGCAACAACCCCAGGAAAATATGCTTTAACCAAATTAGAAGATATCCAAAATCGTGAGTGGGGAGAAAGGGGATAAAAAGAGGTTCAAAAAGGAAGAAAGAAAAAAAAAAAAAAAAGAAAAGAAAAAAAAAAGAAAAGAAAAGAAAAGAATTTTTAAAAAAGAAAACACCTAAGAATAATGTAAAAAAGAAAAAATATATATATTAGATAAACTAGTAAAAAATCGTTAAAAAAGAAAAAGGTAACAGTTAAAAAAAAAATTTTACCCGAAGGCGAGAAAAAAAAAATGAAAAAGAAAAAATTAAATTAACTGCAAGACTAAAAAAAATCACAGGAAAAAAGCTATGAGTTCCGTGTTTGGCTTTCTCCTCCTCTGGAATTCTGCTGCTCTCCTTGGTATTGAAACCGCACTCCTTGGTAGGTGAACTTGGTCTCGGCTGGATTTCTTGTTGATCTTCTGGGGGAGGGGCCTGGTGTAGTGATTCTCAAGTGTCTTTGCCCCAGGCGGAATTACACCGCCCTTACCCAGGGCCGGGGTGAGTAATCCGCTCGGGTTTGCTTTCAGGAGCTTTTGTTACCTGAGCGCTTTCCGTAGAGTTCCGGAGGACGGGAATACAAATGGCGGCCTCCTGGTCTCCGGCCTGGAGGAGCCGAGAGCCCAGGGCCCCACTCCTCAGTGCGCCCTCAGAGAACAGCGCCCAGTTACTCCCGTCTGCCTGACCTCCGGCCGCGCTCCGAGCTCACCGAGCCTGCGACCGGTTCAAGGTAACACCGAGCTGCGAGCTTACTGTCGGCTCTGTCTCTGTAGCCGGCTTTCCCGTTCCAATACCTGCAAGCTCTGCGACACTCAGACACCCCCGATCCTTCTGTGACCCTGCGGGACCTGAGGCCACGCTGACCCCGCGTGGGTTTCGCCCCGGTTTAGCCTCTGGAGCGATGTCCCTCAGCGGAACAGACTTTTAAAAGTCCTGATTTTGTGCACGGTTGCTCCGCCGCTTGCCGGGAGCCGGCCCCTCCCCCCGGGGTCTATCTTCCCGTCGCTTTGGATTCACTTCTCCGCCGGTCCTACCTTTCAGAAAGTGGTTGTTTTTCTGTTTCCAGAATTGCTGTTCTTCTTCTCTTCGATCTGCCGATGGATTTTCAGGTGTTTGCAATCTTTAGATAAGCTATCTAGCTGATCTCCGGCTAGCTGAAGCAGTCTCAGCTTGCTACTTCTCCGCCATCTTGACTCCTCCAGGCATCTTTCTTCTGCTCAGGTCATGGTCCTGGGTCCTGGGATTAACCCCTGAGTCAGGATCCCCACTCAGTGGGGAGTCTGCTTCTCCCTCTGCCCCTCTTTGCTTGTTTGCTCTCTCTCTCTTGAATAAATCAAGTCTTTAAAAAATAAAATAAAATAATAATTGCAACAGTATTCCTCTCTTAGTTTTAATATTTAACAATATTACCTTTTTGAAGAGATTTTGTTTCCTTACTGTTAAGTATAATCAGTTGACATTAATGATAAGGTTCAATCTATTCTAGTGTTGACAACCTAATATAGCTGTGATTACTCCAGCAGTGTGTGCTGGGGAATCTATCTATCTCTCAGCAATTGCCTTTGAGTATCACATTTTCAGTATTTTAAATGCAAAAGAAGGAAGCCAATTAAATGATTAAAGAGAATTCCCTTATATATGATCATTCCCTGATGGTATATCAGATTCCCCTGGAAGCAATATGAGTGATGTGGCTATTATATGTTTATTTTCCTTTATATACAAAAATAATATGGATGACTCTTGGTGATTCTCCAACAAGAGTGGCTGCTTTTGCCAAGCTCAATGCAGATACCTCTCTGATCCCTTCTTATGATTCATTGAAAAATAACTCTGTGGGAAAGTTGGATAGATGGCTTTCAGTAGCAAAGGAATAGACCTTCATAGTGCAACATCAACTGAACACAAACCAAACTTACGATCCTGATTTTATTACTGCCCTAATCTTGTCATCCAATCCAGCAAACTGTGTGGACTGTTCAGATCACACAGCTAGTTGCTAATGAATTCAAATTTTTAAAAATAAAACCCAGTCAAAATAGAATATCTATATAACTGAGAAGGCAATAATAGTGATAAAAACTAATATATAAACCTGTCATATAACTAAGTTGTACATCTGAAACTAACATAACTTTGTGTGTCAACTATACTCAAATTAAAAAAAAAAAAGAAAATCCTATAAAACCTGTAAATTTAGGTTCTTCACTCATGGGTTTGGTAAAGTTACTTAATTCTTTTTAAAAGTATTGGTTTACTTATCCATGAAATGGGGGTAATACAGTACCTGTCTCATAGAGTTATTGAGTATCATAAATGAGGATATCCATGCAATGTTCTTTCCCCAGTGCTAAGAATATAATAGATAATAAATGTTAGCTTTATTATATTTTGTCCCAACCATAACCCTGACTACACAGTTAATCCTTCAACAATGCTGAGTTTAGGGGCACCAGGCTCTCCCAGTCAAAAATCCCTATATAAATTTTAACTCCCCCAAAACTTAACTACTAGCATTCTGTTGACCAGAAGTCTTGCTGATAATACACAATTAACACGTTTTATATGGTGTTTGTATTATATACTATATTATTTTATTTTATTTTAAATTTTTAATTGAAATATAGTTGACATACAGCATTATTAGTTTCAGGTGTACAACATAGCGATTCAACGATTACATATATTATATTATTGACTACATTCCCTATACTTTTCATCCCTGTGATTTATTTTATAACTGTAAGTTTGTGCCTCTTAATCCCCCTCACCCATTTTTCCCCACCCCCACACCCCTTCCTTTGGCAATCACCAGTTTGTTCTCTATGTTTATAAGTTTGCTTCTGTCTTTGCTGTTGTTGTTATTGTTTTTTTCTTATTCATTTTTGTTTTGTTTTTAAGATTACACATATGAATGAAATCCTCTGGTATTTGTCTTTGTCTGGCTTTTTTTACTTAGCATAATACCCTCCAGATACATCCATATTATCACAAATGTCAAGATTTCATTTTTTTTTATGGCTGAGTAATAGTCCATTATAGATGGTGTGTATACTCTCTCTCTCTTTCTATATATATATATATATATATATATATATATATATATATTTATTTATATCCCCCACATCTTCTTTATCCATCATCTGTCAATGAACACTTAAGTTGGTTCCATATCTTGGCTGTTATAAATAAGGTTGCAATAAACATAGGAATGCATGCATCTTTCTGAATTAGTGTTTTTGTTTTCTTTGGTAAATACCTAGCAGTGGAATTACTGGATCATATAGTATTTCTACTTTTAATTTTTTGACCTCCATACTATTTTCCCTAGTGGCTCTACCAGTTTATAGTCTAACCAACAAGAGTACAGGTGTTCCTTTTTCTTCTTATCCTTGCCAACAATTACTATTTCTTATCTTTTTGATACTAGCCATTCTGATTGATATCTCCTTATGTTTTTGATTTGTACTTTCCTGGTGATTAGTGATATTGAGCATTTTTTTCATGTGTCTATTGGCCATCTGTATATCTTTGTTTTGTGCTATATTCTTACAGTAAAGAAACTAGAGAAAAGAAAATGTTATTAAGAAAATGGTAAGAAAGAGAAAATACATTTATAGTACTATATTGTATAAAAATTCCATGTACAAATTGACCCACACAGTTCAAACCTATGTTGTTCAAGGGTCAACTGTACTTTGAATATCCAAAGTAGTGATCTAATGGATTCTGGAGTGAATATTTGTATGTAAGTATTAAACTCTATTACTGAACACTGAAATGACTGCTTTGAAGTCATTTTCCAAAACTCTTTTCCAAATTTCTGGTTTGTGAGGGTTCATACAACTTTCCCAAGTATTTATCTCAAATATGAAAAATGTAAAACATTCCTGATTGATAAAGAGAATAATCATTTCATTAAAAAAACAACACTAGTGATAATAGTACATTCCTAAGGAGTATAAACCTATGAAGCATTAATCAAATTCACTTTTCATGTGAGGTGTTAAAGTTCATCTTTAGTCTCTAAAAGGCCATTTTTGACATAGAGACTGGGGTTTGTAAAGTGTATTTTTTTTTTTTTAAAGATTTTATTTATTTATTTGACAGAGAGAAATCACAAGTAGATGGAGAGGCAGGTAGAGAGAGAGGAAGGGAAGCAGGCTCCCTGCTGAGCAGAGAGCCCGATGCGGGACTCGATCCCAGGACCCTGAGATCATGACCTGAGCCGAAGGCAGCGGCTTAACCCACTGAGCCACCCAGGCGCCCTAAAGTGTATTTTAAAATAGGTGCTGTGAAGTGTGTAAACCTGGTGATTCACAGACCTGTACCCCTGGGGATAAAAAATATATGTTTATAAAAAATAAAAAATTAATAAAAAAAAGAAAGAGAAAAAAAAAGTGTATTTTAAAATAGTATACAATTTCTTTAGTGTCTATTTTTATTTACCACCTTCTTTTTTTAAAGGAAATTTTTTAGGATTTATTTATTTATTTGACAGAGAGAGAGAGAACATAAGCAGGGAGAGCAGCAGGCAAAGGGAAAAGGAGAAGCATGCTCCTCGCTGAGTGGGGAGCCCAAGATAGGCCTCCATCGCAGGACCCTGGGATCATGACCTGAGCTGAAGGCAGACACCTAACGGACTGAGCCACGCAGATGCCCCATTTCCCACATCTTTAAATAGCCTGTGATTATACAATTATATTTAAAAATATGAGTGTCTTGTTCATGTGGGTCTATTTTTTTAGTTTTAGGAATCTCTTATTTAGTTTGAAATTAGAATATACATTGCCCAAAGGAAGTACCTCAGTATCCCTATCACTGTTGAAAAGTGGAAAAGACTAGAGAGCCTTGGAAAATATGCAGCAGACTTTATTAGGCAATGGTTTTAGGAAACAGAAGTGAATTTTTTGTGTGTGCCAATATTTCTATCTTATTACAGATGGCTCTTTCTGGCAGAGGATAAGGGCAGAGGGAAGCCAATAAATTTGCCATCTTTTCCTTAAGAATATATGAATAATATAGCATATTGCTCTTAAAAATGAATTTTTGCCATCATTCTCTTAAACATGAATTTTTGCCATTATTTCTCTACTAAAAATTGTTTCCTTTAGTTCCTCTACAACCTTAAGGTTGTGTTACATAGATAATAATTAACTTCCATATTTCTTGCAGGAAATATTGTATATGCTATTAAGTGGATTTTGTCTCTCAGTCTTTCCTTTCTTAACAATGAAGTGAATGCTCCAAAAATGGATGGCAAAATCAATTTTAACTGGCAGTTGATGTTTATTCAATAAGCAACTTAAATCACTTCATGTTCTTTAAAAATAAGAACAAAAATAGAATTTAGAGTTACCTATTACAATGAATAATATGGGTAATTAATTGATATGATCAAAGATTATGACATAGTTTAATAATTTACAGTGGTAAAAATTATTTTCAAGGAGTAAAAGTAATGCAAAATTATGCAATTTAATTTGCATGTCTAATACATCCCTGATATAATAACCAATTAAGATGAGTGGGCTAACCTCACATTTAATGTTTTATTCATTAAAATAGCAAATATTTTAAATAAGAATATTCTTTAAATAAGAGGTAATCATACTTATATTCTACATCAGTATTCTTTGGAAATAAATAATTAGGCTGTAGAAACAATAAAAGTTTGATAAGCTAGAAAACTTTGAGTTTGGGTTTTCTGGTTAATTAGATATTAATTCAAAAATTCATTTTCTTAATAATAAAAAAATAATAATAATAAAATTCATTTTCTTTTAGCACTTTTAAAATAATCTATCTAGAAAATATTTTTTTCTGTCTTTGTAAGTAAACTGCATTGAACACAGACAGAATATTTGGTTTTGATTTTATTTTTACTTTATATAGATATCTGAAAATCTTCAGGATCAACATTCTGAATATCAACGAAAATTACAGCATATGGTACCTGTAATGATACATAAAGGGAAGAGATTCACTGGAATATTTAGAATATTTGTTACCTTGCCCCCCTTATTTATTTAAGAAACATTTACTGAATTCTAGATGTGCCAAACCCTGGGCAGTGATACAGGTGTAAAGTTGAGTTTGACATCATCTCTCTCCTTCAAATGCTCAAAATCTATTGGAGAAATCAGACAAACATCAAACCATTGAAAGCAGCATGACAGGGATAATTAATGTGGTTTGAACTAACTATTATGGAGCATAGGATAAATCTGCACATTACCAAAATTATAGAATTAAGCTGATTTCATTTCTGTTGAGGAGATTTTGAAAAGACTTGTCAGCTGTATAGGTCCCATGCACCAGTTAATAGACCTTAAGATGAGTAGCAGAATATGGAGTAAAATAATGAAAAATATTTTACTGATTTTCCTTCATCAATGACTAATTTTGCAAGATTATGTAAAATGTTCATAAATTGTCTCTTCATTTTATAACTTCTTATAACCATTTTTCCATTTCTTTCAGTTCTTATCTTTGCCAAAAAGTGCTACCCATTTACCTACAAGGTCTCTGAGTCAGGGAATTAAAATACATGAAGAGAATTTCAAAATTGCTTGCGTAAAAACAACACACTTTCTAGACAGCTGTCCATGGAATATATCAGTTATTATTTGAAAAGTCCATATTTAAACTTAAGGCTGACACTTCGTCTTTAATTCATGCTGCAATGATTCTAACTTCCCTATATAATAATATGAGTTAAAGAATGTATTAATCAGTGATTGCTGTTGCTGTCACTTGGTTCATATATTTAGTGATTAGTCTTACATGTTTCTCTCTGGATACATAAACACATGCATACATGTCTGTGTATATGCCTGTTGGGATCACAAATGAGTTAAAATGTTATGTTATGCTTATGTCTAAAGTATGAACCTCAAATCAAACTCAATAGTTTATCAGCTGAAATGATTTCTATGCAAAGTGGAAATAACTGGAAGACTTTAAAGGTTTAGAAAATGTTTCATGAAACATATAGTTTTGAGTTGCACATCTGCACCTTCAGTCTCACATCCACTGGTAACTGAGACAATGGCATGTGTCTTGCTGATCCAACCAGACTGTCATTCTGAGTGGCTATGTTATTGATGAAGTAAAAATCCAATGCATTTATCCCTGCAGTTTAAGCTCCCCACTAGCTTTATAATTAATTGGAGAAATTAAATATTTATTCAAAGTCAATAGAGATTTTGACAAAAATAAAGTCAAAGCTTCAAAGGCCAATGAATAATCTAAGAGAAGCAGACATTTAAAGGTATGTCTAGAGTGTTTACTTGACTTGTCCCAAGTTTAATAGCAAGTTAATAATTCTGACCATATGACGTGATCCCAGGATCCTGGGATCGAGCCCCACATGGGGCTCTCTGCTCAGCGGGGAGCCAGCTTCCCTTCCTTTCCCTCTGCCTGCCTCTCTGCCTACTTGTGATCTCTCTCTGTCAAATAAATACAATCCTTAAAAAAAATAATAATTCTCCCATCCAAGTACTTGACTCTTAATCTCACAAAACAAACTGAGGGTTGCTGGGGGGAGGGGGTTTGGGAGAAGGGGGTGGGATTATGGACATTGGGGAGGGTATGTGCTTTGGTGAGTGCTGTGAAGTGTGTAAACCTGGTGATTCACAGACCTGTACCCCTGGGGATAAAAATATATGTTTATAAAAAATAAAAAATTAAAAAAAATAATAATTCTGCCCATATGAGACTTCAAGTAATAAAAATAATATTTGTTCATGACTTTAAGAAATGCAAACATTGGGGCGCCTGGGTGGCTCAGTGGGTTAAGCTGCTGCCTTCGGCTCAGGTCATGATCTCAGGGTCCTGGGATCGAGTCCCGCATCTGGCTCTCTGCTCAGCAGGGAGCCTGCTTCCTTCTCTCTCTCTCTGCCTGCCTCTCAGTGTACTTGTAATTTCTCTCTGCCAAATAAATAAATAAAATCTTAAAAAAAAAAAAATGCAAACATTAAGAGTGTAAGTGAAAAAGTGAAAGTCCAACTTATTTCTCCATATGACATACTATACTCACTTTCTAGAGAAAACGACTCACAATTTATTGGATATCCTTCCAGGACATTTCTTTGTATATTTAAGAATTTGTATGTTTAATCCTTTTTCTATATAAATGGGATGATGCTTTTCATGTTATTATGAAATCTCCCCCTTTTCTTACTTCTATGTCTTAGATAACTTTAATATTAAACACATGGATCTATCTAATTCATTTTAACAAATGCACAAGACTGAATTTGTTCACTCTTGTGAATGGATGAACTTGATGGACATTTTAGTTGTCATTTTGTTTTTTTATCATCTCCATTTGTGGACTGACTTAATGACTAAATTGTTATCAAGGCCAATTATTCATTTCTGGATATGAGGGTAGGCTACAATGGTTTCCATGAAAAGCATTAGGTCAGACGTGAGCAATAGAGTTGTAGTTGCCACCAGTAGTTAGTGATATGACTTTAGATGGGACAGATTATCTTCCAGTGTTTCCATGATTAGATTTACAAGATGGATATATTTATAAAACAGGAACATCAGTCCTTGACTTACAAAGTGGTTAGAATACAGTGAAGCAATATCTGTTGAAGTACTTGTTTTTAGTAAAATCTTTTTGTAATGTAAAGTAGATTTACCATCCATGCTCTTAGTAGAGTCATAAAATAAACTATCAGCTCAAACCAATGTTACATGACTTGGTCATGGACAAAGAACTTAAGGTAATTTTACAGACTTAACTTGATCTGAGATCTAAGGGAAGTTTGAGATCACACTGGGCAGGGGGTGAATCTGCCTCTCCTTGCTCCTTTGTTTACTGTGAACCTCACAAAAGCAACTCTACTGTTAGGGAGGCTTCTCAAGTTTTTAGTTATCCTTGCATATTGTTGTCTACTGTATATTGTGGGTAAGGAGGATTAAGGCAAATCAGACATAGATCTAAATGTCCCTGTTTTTCCATGGGACAATTGGGGAAGATGGCCTATTGAAAGAGTTCACCAGGTTAGTGTACATACAACACCTCACAACATTCCTGACCGGCTCATAGGTGCTCAAATGTTAATTCCCTGAAATAATATAGATAAGCAAATTAATTGTACTCTAGTAAAGATAATGGGTAATGGAATTGTAGTAAAGAAAATTCTCAGCAAAATGCTTTGTTTTACTATGAAACCATAAAAAATTATTGTAGAAAAAATGGAGTTTGTGTGTGTGTGTGTCTTGGTAACAACTTAAAATGGTAGTTTGAGCAGTGCATATTTTCAAAATGTTCAGATCCTCCTATTTTATGAATGTTTGTATTCTATGGATTTTTGCCCCTGGTAGTAAAAAGTAAAATAAGTGTAGATATTTTATCTATTTGTTCCATGCCTCAGGCAGCCCTTGGGAAGTGAAGAAAGGGAACTGGTGTGGCCAGACAGCTTTTACTGTGTGCTCAAAGTTCACCTTGGCCCTTCTCTTTGTGTTGTTTGTCCCTCATCACCCATGAATTAAAATTGCTATGGTATTGCCTTATATCTTTTTGCTAAGCTTTATTTTTCCCCTCTGATTTAAGTGTTCACAACTAATTAGATTCTTAAAAAAAATCTGAAATCACTGTGCAGCTATAAAAAAAGATGAGGAAGTTTTTCATATACTGATATAGAAAGATCTCCCGGATATACTGTTAAGTAAAAAGAAAAAAAAAAAAAAAAAAAAAAAAGGAAGGGCAAAACAGTGAATTTAGAATGTTATCTTTTATGTAAAAAAGAGAAGAAATTCAAATACATATATAGTTTGCAATTGCTGTGTCTATATAAATAATTTCCTTGAATTTGCATAGAGAATATGGAAAGGACACACACAAAACCAAAGAGTGCTTACCTGCAGGATCAGGGATGAGGCAGGAGCAGGGAAGCTAGAGGTAGATGAGATGACCCTGATTTTTCAATATCCCTTCGTATTTATTGATTTCAGTGTTTGACTTTGTGAGTGAATTATCTATTCAAAAGATGTGATTAAATGAAAAAAAAAAACTGTTTTAAGTCCATAGCGAAGGCAAAACACACTGAAAAAAGCAGGGTGTGGAGTGTGGAGTTTTGTAGCATTTTAGCTACTGTTTCCTATAACTTAGGACAGGTCGCTGAAACTCAGTCTCCCTGCCTTCAGTGTCCTTACCTGCTACAGATGAAGAGGTTGCAATAGCTTATCTTAGGCTCTAGCTGTCATTTTGAGCTATAATTTAATTGATCTAAGATGGCACATAGTCTAGAGCTACTAGATTAGTGCCACAGGCCACTGCAAGCATGGAAACATATGTTCTAATGTATTTTCCATCCAAAATGCTGTCCTAATATTTCCTAGAAAGGATCCATTTTATAGTGTTCTTCTAGCCATATTTTTAAAAAGTAGGAACATTGCATGAAGTAATCTCTTTTAAACTGTTTGATTATCTAGCAGGTTTCCTTAGAGGATTTTAACTTTTCAACAAAATTTTAGCTTAAAAATATGCCCTGGGTGCCTGGGTGGCTCAGTGGGTTAAAGACTCTACCTTCCATGATCCCACAGTCCTGAGATTGAGCCCCACATCGGGCTCTTTGCTCAGCGGGGAGCCTGCTTCCTCCTCTCTCTCTGCCTGCCTCTCTGCCTACTTGTAATCTCTGCCTGTCAAATAAATAAATAAAATATTTTTAAAAAATATGCCCTGAATAGAGTAGTAGAATTATGGAGCACCAACTATGTGCTAGGTAATATCCAAGGAAATTTGCATCTGTAATTTTCACAAAAGTCCTACAAAAAAAGGTGTTTTATCATCATTTTTACTTGAGGAAATAGGACTTAGAGACATTTAGGTCACAGAATAGATATTCGATGTGTAAAACTTGAGTGTCAACAGAATATATTACGAAAGGTAAGGAAGATGAGTATTAGGATCTCCCTGTGGAATATGTTAGCAGTAGCCCAGTCTGGAGGCAATAAAAGACTAGATAATTTCCTTGAGTCTTTTCACTGACAGACGGGGTTTGAGAGAGGGTATATATCTTGGGAGCTTCTCATCTGCCTAGTCTCCCACAGGCATGCTCAACAGAGACAGAGTAAAGCGGACACACTGAGACACTCACTTAGTGATGCTCAGATAAATGGGAGCAAACAAGGAAGAAAAACACACACACGTGCCATACCCAGAGGCACAAAAAGAAAGAGACAGGGAGAGATACATAGGAATACATGTAAAAACAAAACACGTGCCAACAGAACAGATACACAGAGACACCCACTATAAAGCCTCTGATATGGTGAGATGATCAGGGAGGCACAGAAAAAGAAATACACAAAATATAGATAGACCGGGACACCAGGTGTCAAAAACACTCAGAAGCAAAAAAAGGGAGATTCATAAATGGAGACACAGAGACATATATACAACAGATAGGAAAAAAACCCACACTTGGTCAGAGAGACATACAAGGCAAAGCAAAGTATGCAAATAAGCGGCAAGATATAATTGGGCGGATCGCATATATTCAGAGCCATTTACACACAAAGTGAATGATGTAGCTCCACAAGAATGAAATATATGCTTAACTAGACAGGAAGATTCCCACACAATTCATACACAAAGAAATACACACACAACGGTAGATGTGACATCCACACACAAAGAGATGCACACACCCAGAAACAAGGAGAGACACATGGAGCTTGAAGACAAAAAGACTACAACTTTAGTTCTCACTGCTTCCCTACTTCCCTGGCTCCCGCAGTAGGCAGGAGGCCAACAATTCCTCTTTGCCCAGGCCACAGATGGTGCCGCCACCCTTAGATCACTGTGCTGTGTTCTTATTGCATTTTTATACTCCTGTTTATTTCATTATGTTCTAGGGAGCATATTTCTCTCACTCTTTGACATTTATACCCCTTAGATATTTCTTGATAATTTTTTCATCTTTCTTATATTATATTCCTTAATTTTCCTAGAAGTACATTCTGACTACTTTAGTTGGGTTCATTGCTTTGTCTAAAAACTATTTCTTCTCGCCAGACTTAGTTTTACTAAGGCCTGGTATAATATTATATGAGCTGGGAAGGTGCATATTCTTGATAATATGTGGACCTCAAAGAATCTAAACTATTGACAGGATTAAATAAATTGTAAACAAATACAGTGTACAGTATTTTGAGATAGAGATTATTTCTTGACTAGATTTCTGAACACTAAAGCAAAGGGATAGAGCCATTTAATATTTTCAATGACATATATATGTCATACATGGGTTTATATATATGATGTATATATTGGTATACATGTGTAGATATACATATATCTATCTACAATTTCTATCATCTACCTATCTACCTATCTAATCTATCATCTAAGGTATTGTCACAAATTATAGCTTTATTTGTTTTTGTTTTTTTTCAAAGATTTTATTTTTACTTTATTTATTTATTTGACAGAGAGAGAGAGAGAGACAGTGAGAGAGGGAACACAAGCAGGGAAAGTGGGAGAGGGAGAAGCAGACTTTCCGCAGAGCGGGGAGCCTGACACGGGGCTTGATCCCAGGACTCTGGGATCCTGACCTGAGCCGAAGGTAAACACCTAACAACTGAGCCACCCAAACACCCTGAAACTTTATTTGGAAATAGGTCACTGTGTTTCTTCTAGGTATTTTCTTCTCAATGAGAAGGCACTGTGTCAGTCTCACAAATATTTCTAGCTGGTGTATGTCATAACTAAACATGTACACAGTGTTGTCAATTTCAAATATTTATTTAGAGCTTTTCATTTTACTCCCTAGTGAGAGTTGAAATAGGAAAAGATTCAAAATCCCTCAAATAGGAAAAGGGTCTAGATCCCAAGTTTTCTTCAAAGTGTGTTCTAGACCTCATTCATCATTTCATTGTTGAACTCTGGACTGAACCCTGAGCAATCTCAAAGGGAAGGGGAGGTGGGAATTGTCATTTTTAATAGGATCCCTGGGTATTTTTTTTTTTTTTTAATGTATACTCATGTTAGGGAAGCACTGTCTAAAGAACTGAATTTTATTGATTTTCTTACAGGGGTTATCTGAAAGATATGTTCAAATACAAAGGGAGGGTCATGAGGGAGAAGTATTCCACCTGTGAATTTTGTACAATGTAATTGTCCTGAATATTTCTATCTATTCAGTTTTATTTCTTTCCTTTTTATAGTCTTTTTATGTACCTGTTCTCTTATGAGTTTTCTTATTGCTCTTCTGCTTAAAAACAAATGTCTATAATAATTAAACTCCCTGCAGAAGCAAATTTCTACTCCATTTCAACAAAGTAATGTTGAAAATCATTCATTCTCAGTGACAAGTTATCTTTAGATGAATCACAAAGAATAAATGAATTCTAATTATAAGCAATTAAAACATTAGATACTATTTCTTAACATGAACCAGAAGAGTAGAGTTTACTACTAAATAAAAACAGATGCATTCATATTCAAAGGAAAAAATTTAGGAATGATAACTTAGAAAACACATATTAGGGTGATTATTCTCTTATAAGAGGGATTTATTTATCCAAATAATTCCCCACAGGGTGCCAACATTGCAGCCTTTCTTAGTGTATTTCAGATTTAGAAACATTGATTCATGTGCAAATTTTTGAAACACATATCTTGCCGAAAGTCAATTGCATATTTTTTATTGCTTTAAATTTTAATACAGCTGTCTCTAGCTTTCTATATTAAAATAAAAATTCTGTGATATTCAAGAATTGGCTGTTTATCTAAATCTGAGATGTTTTACATAATCAAGTGATTTCTATATATTTTTAAAAAGTGCTTTCGTTGTAAAAATACTGGAGACTAAATGCAGAAGTTTTCATTATTTATATAAGTAAATATCTTTTCTTCGAAGGCAATCTTGACTGCCAATAGCAAAATATTAGTATTGGATATATTATCTTTGATAAATATTATTATTCTGGACTATCTTACAAAAAGTAGCTTGATTTGAGGCATTTTAGTAGCTTAAAGGAAGAACGAAAATGCAGGGAAGGAGAAATCAATAAAACATGGAGCCTCTTATCCCATATTGATTCTTGTAATCCAGCAACCATTAAATACTTGAAAGATAAGCCCCTTTTAAGATGGCATGTTTATATTTTGAAGATCAAATACCTTAATATTGCTCATGGGTTTCCCAAAACACAATTCATGCACAAGATAGAACACAAGCTTTCCATGGCCATGTTTCCTATTACAGGTGTTCTTAAACTGAGCATCTTAAATGCACATTGTGAGTGAAATCAGCCTCAAGCAATGATTTCTTATAGTGCTGGTGCATATAACCACATTTAAACAGTACTGCCAATTCTGAAAATAAAGCTAGAACATCAAAGTTGGTAAATAATAGAATTAGAAAAAATATTTTCATATGGATATAATGTAGAAGTATAATTTCATCCAGAATATCCCTTTTGCCTTTCCATGAAAGTTTTTGGTGTTTTAAATGGATAAACTATTAGAAATGCTAACTTTTCCCAAACCTGTCAACTCTCTCCTTAATGAGTAATATTATAATGGAAGTAAAGAGCTGCTATGGCGTTTTGCTTTTAAATTTTTCTGCACTTAAAAAAATATATATTTTATTTATTTATTTGACAGAGAGAGAGAGAAAGAGAGCAGGAACACAAGCTGGAGGAGTGGGAGAATGAAAGCAGACTTCCCACAGAGCAGGGAGCCCAATGTGGGGCTCTATTGCAGGACCCTGGGTTCATGACCTGAACTTAACAACTGAGCCACCCAGGAGTCCTGCACTTTTCTTTTTTTTCTAATGCTACAGATTCAGACTTGATATTTTGTCAAAAAAAGAAAGTGTTTTAAAAATTCTTATTAGCTGGGTAATCAATTTCAAATCTATAATGACTAAATATTAAACATATTATTACATTCAGAATCTTTACTCTTTTAAAGACACCAAGATTAAAAAAAAAAAAGAAAAAAAGACACCAAGGAAATACCTATTTTTTCTTCTGAATTTGTCTAATGTCAATTATTATAGTTTTCTAAATGTTGAATTTAGTTTATTCTAATAATTTTTCATATGTATTGTGTCCTTAAAATATGCCAGACTCTGTTCTAAGAGCTACACATATATTACCTCCATTAATTTCGTAAACATTGCTATGTTATGAGCGTTTTTCTTTCTTTTTTTTTCAAGTAAAAAAAATATAGATAACGCCTCCTCACTGAGCATGGAGCCCAACACAGGGTCTGAACTCAAGACACTGAGAGCAAGGGCAGTAAGTCTAACCGAATGAACCACCGAGGCACCCCACTTGGTGTTATTTCTGTTCTCAATTTACAGATGGATAAATTGAAGCCCAGTGTTGTTAAGTGACTTTCCAAAAGTTTGACAGTGGGGAGTATGGTGGAGTCAGAATGTAACATTCCTTGATATTTTCTTGATAATGTATTTTTGATAGGCACATAGGGATCAGGAGGATTTTAATTAAAAAATATGTATATATATGTATATGTACATACTTTGTTCATTAAGATAATATAAATATTTTTCTTTTGAATACATGATGCAGAAGTGCTTTAGTCAGTCATGATCTTTGTAATTAGCAGTCCCCACTATTTCCTCTTCATTTAATGCCAATAATAGAAAGTTTTCACAACACACAGGAAAAGCTTTTTGCAGTGTATTCACAAACACCATGTTATCTGATTTTACAATTTCCTGAGGTGGCTAGAAGACATTGTCTTTCTTTTTATAGCTAAAGGAAGGCTCAGAGATATGAAGCGACTTGAATAATGTCATATACCTTATCATCTAGGTAAGTAGCAGTGCTCAGACTAGAAGCTAGGCATGTTACTAATTTGGGTTCTTATACCAGAGAACTTGGCAACTGTCACTCCAAAATGAGCCTGTTATTGCAGGAGAAACTGCCTCACAGCTTCACCATTTGGGCCCTACTGAGCCTGGGGTCCATACCCCTAGGACTAAGTAACAAACTAAGGCTCAAATATGATGTTTTCCATTTGAATAAACCACATTTCCTGCCTTTTTCTACGCTTTCTTGCTCCCTTGAGTTAATTTGGTCCTGCGTCCCCAGTGCTTCTGTTAGGGACAAGACATTTGTAAGACTTGGTCCTTCTGTGATCATATTACTCACATGTCATTTTATCTTATTTTATTTGTTGAATTCTGGATATACAACTTTGCTTCTTCATACCACAGAAGAGTTGCCTAGCATATCCTGTTTTGTACATCCCCACATTTGTAATTGTTTCATTTCCTTTTTTCCCCCATCATTTCAATGAACCTAATGCCATGTAATAAATTAGAAAGCAAGTTTACTCTAAGTGATTAGAGTCTCAACTATACATAGCTGTGTGTGTGTGTGCGTGTGTGTGTGTATCATTGAGACACTCTAGACTTTTAACTGCTTGTCTATTAATCCCCAGAAAGGGTTGTTGGTTTTTGTTTTTGTGGTTTTTTTTTTTTTTTTAACATTTTTATGATACTGTGTGGAAGTACGGAATAGTCTTAATGGTGTGACTTTCAGAATAATATAGAACTTGTCTCACATCCTGGCATCCATACTTATTAAATAGAAGGTATTGGACAAATTCATAGTCTTTTTTAAGCCCCAGATTACCTCTCAACCCATCCATAAATGGTTATTATAATAACCCTGATATTTCGAATAGTTGTGAGGAGTTAGTAAAATAATCTTTGTGGAGTAGTTGGGGGCACCTGTGTGGCACAGTCAGTTAATTTTAAGACTCTTGGTTTCAGCTCAGGTCTGATCTCAGGGTCATGAAATTGAGCTGCACATCAGCCCTGAGCTCAGCGTGGAGTCTGCTTGGGTTTCTCTCTCCCTCTCCCTCTGCCCCATTCCCCGACTTGCACACACACTTTCTCTCTCTCAAATATATAAATAAATCTTATTAAAAAATCCTTATGGAGTGCTTAACATAGCATCAAGTTTTTTTGAACAAGTTCATTAATTTCTCTTTCCCAAACTATTAAATGAATATAATCACTACCTATCTTGTAACAATAGCTAATACTTGGCTTGACCATTCACATTGTATCAAGTAAGCCTTTTGGTATATTGACTAATTTCATTCTTACAGCCACCGCATAAGGAAGGACAGTTATTAATTATATCACAAATGAGGAAATGAAGACAGAGAAATTAAGATCACAGAGCTTATAGTAACTACAGACAGGATTTGAAATCAGGTAGCATCGTTTTAGAAACTACAATTTTATGGGACTGATGCACTGCCTACTACACTAAGGAGGCAGGTAGAAAACTATAATTTTAATCAGTGTCATATTCCTTGGTTTAGACTTATAATTAAAAATATATGAAAATCCATTATATGCCCAACTCATGACTCACTCGGAAAAGTTCTTTCTACCAGATTGTCATTGTCAAAATATGGAGTTATGTATAACTAGCTGTAAAACCATTCTTGGATGAAGAAGTACTTTAGCATAATCTTCCTGGAGATCATTGGTGGAAAGTAATGTTTATATAGTTAACTATTGCCACACGCCTTCTAGGAGTCTTGGTGCTCAGTAGACTTCATAAAGCATGCATGCTATTACCTTCTGAGGAATATTCCGGTTAATTTGTATCAGTACTTCTCCAAATGACTGTGAAATACCATAATTACCTTTTTGCCAAAACACTCTGGTGATGGATTATTTGGGCAGAATGACAAAATATTAGACTCTAATTAAATGTTTCTACATTAAGCAGTAGGGGACTAGGTCAAATATAGAAGTTCAGTGAAAATAGTTGTCATACCTATACATTAGACATTAGTACATATTAAAGCAATTTAATGTCACATTAAGACAATTCAGTGATAATATTCATTATTATTATTGTATTCTCTTTTTATAGATCAGGCACTGAACCGGGTATTTCATATCCTTGATCTTGAATCCTTATGATATAGTTCTGTTATATGGACAATATGATATTGTCCAACTTTACATTTAAAGAAACTGAATGATACAGAGGTTAAGAAAGTTACAAAAATCACATAACTAGGAGATAGCTGAGTGGGAACAACCTAATTCTAAAGTCCTTTCTCTTTAGCACACATTATACTAGGAGGCATATGTGTGAGTGGAGGGGTGTGTGAGTGGATGTTTTAAGATTTTATTTGAAGCAATGCATAAAAGAAATGTGAAGGGCAAACAAATATTTAATTGTACGTCTCTATATTAAGCATTTTACTAGGCACTTTGAATTATTATTATAACCATATTGAGCATGGGGTGGCACTGTGTTCCTGACTCTATGGAGTTAAAAAACATGTCCAACATTAATACAACTATACATGTGCTCCTAAGAGAGAGGGAGAGAGAGAGAGAGAGAGAGAGAGAGAGAGCTGTTTCAAAACCAATTAGCACATGGTCACAATATCAAGTAGTACTAATATATATTCAAGGAAATACATCGAAATACATTTTTAGAGTCATATAATGCTAGGTTTGGAAGTGTCTTTGAAATTAATCTGGAGGGAATATTAAAATACTAAAATAGCCTAGAGAGGGTATCAACCTATAGCACTCTAGGTGGGTGCTGGGAGCCCCTGCTATGCCAAACATTAACTGCTTGGTTTCTTAATTATGGTACAGGAAGGGGGCCTGAGGAATGGTTAGAGCCAAAGTATCTTAGGTGCCAGAATAAAGAGATTTCAGGGCTTCTGGACAATAGTCATTTAACTGGTACAGACCATTTCACTATTTCGTTGGCCTATATGGCCATATATTCCCCTTAGCTATTGTTTTTCTTCTTTTTTTTTTAAAGATTTTATTTATTTATCTGACAGATGGAGATCACAAGTAGGCAGAGAGGCAGGCAGAGAGAGAGAGGGAGAAGCAGGCTCTCCACTAAGCAGAGAGCCCGATGTGGGGCTTGATTCCAGAACCCTGGAATCAAGAAGGCAGAGGCTTTAACCCACTGAGCCACCCAGGTGCAGCTGTTGTTTTTCTTTTAAGTCAAGTTGATTACTTAATTTTTTCACACTTTAATTATTTCACACATCACTCAGTTTAATAATATATACTACTGGGAAATTGTTCCTCTTAACTGTTTTTACTTAATTTGGTTTAAACTCTAGGGTCTTTGTTCTTCCAACTCTTGGTTTGTTTTTAAAGTTTTTCTGTTTTTTTTTTTTTTAAGAATTTTTTTTTTAATTTCAATTTTAACCTCAATGACATCTAAATGAATGTTGATTAGAGGAGTACTAAAGGCTTTATAGTTATAATAATGGTGGGCCTTTTAGATTGTGGTTTATTTAAATGATATTATGCTACATGGGATACCTCCACACCTAATTTTTTCCCCTTTCTCTTCTTGTCTTTTATTGTCATGTGACTTACTGTAAAGGAGCAAACAAGACAGAGTGTTAGGAAACCTAAGATCTAGACTGAGCTCTGCTTTTTTTTTTTTTTTTTTTTAAGATTTTTATTTATTTATTTTTTTTGGACAGGCAGAGATCACAAGTAGGCAGAGAAGCAGGCAGAGAGAGAGGAGGAAGCAGGCTCCCCACCGAGCAGAGAGCCTGATGTGGGGCTCAATCTCAGGACCCTGAGATCATGACCTGAGCCGAAGGCGGGAGGCTTTAATCCACTGAGGCACCCAGGCACCCCCTGAGCTCTGCTTTTAACTAGCTTTGGAATCTAGGCAAAAATCAGTTAATGCGCTTTTTTTTTTTTTTTTTTTGAGGACATGTGAAATGACATAGTTTGATAGTAAGGTTCTTTCCCAGCTCTAACATCCTATGAATCTGGGCATATAATCACTGTATTCATAAGTATTTTTTTAAAATATCTAATGTAAGCTTATCATTTATTGTATCAGGCAAAAGGGAACACAGGAGATTGCATGGTTAAGAGAGAATCCAATCTATGTGGAATGGAATGCATGGGGTAGAAATAGGGCTTCACTGAGGACAAGAGATATTTAGCAAGGAGAGATATGTTTGAGACTGGAATCCATCAAGAAGTCACTTTAGGGAAACCCACACAGTTAGTCTAGCTCTTTTAGGACTTTAACAGTAGACGTCTGGTCTTTACTGACTTATTTCCCAGAGAGACCTACTTAGAAAATAGTATCTTAAAAAATTACTAGCTCAATTTATTTATCTCACTTATGGAGATAAAATGTGGTAATACCCAGGAATTAAGGTATTTTCACAGTCAGGTCTTGCTGAGCAGTATAGAACTATCTCTGGTTCATAGATTAAAGACAACAGTTCAGGCCAAAACATATAATAGAACTCCTTTTTTCCAATGTGCAAAAAACTTACATGTTATATTAGAGGAGATTCCCTATTCTTATCATCCTTTTTTCCTTCTCTCTGAGGAAAATTAATTATAACTAGAACTTTAGGAAATCAACTCTATAAGACAAAGAACACAAGATGTGAGGGTGAGGTCATTTTTGTGCAACAATGAGAAGACTCATAATGGAAAAAGATATATTCTGGATTTTGTCTCTTCACATACTTTCTTTTCTTTCCTCTTCCTCCTCTCTTCTTCTTCTTCTTTAATGAGAGCATGTAAGTTTTACAGTTGTAGCAAATTTCATTATACAATACAATGTTATCAACTATGGTAACATGTTATGCATTTCAGACCATATCTATTCTTTTTAAATATTTTATTTATTTATTTGACCGAGATCGCAAGTAGACAGAGAGGCAGGCAGAGAGAGAGGAAGAAGCAGGCTCCCTGCAGAGCAGAGAGCCTGATGCGGGGCACAATCCCAGGTCCCTGGGATCATGACCTGAGCTGAAGGCAGAGGCTTAACCTACTGAGCCACCCAGGCGCCCCAGACCATATCTATTTTATAAATGAAAATTTTTACCCTTTTACACCAAACCTCTTCCTGTTTCGCCCACTCCCCAAACCCTGGAAAGCACTTTTCTACTATTTCTATGAATGACTTTCATTTTCTTATTTTTAACTTTTTTAGCTTCCATATATAAGTGATACCATACAGTGTTTGTCTTTTACTGTCTAGCTTAGATCACTTAACATAATGTCCTCCAGATCCATCCTATTCCTAAAGATGAAATAATTTTCAGTCTGAATAATATTTCATTGTGTATATATACACCAATGATACTTAGGTTGTTTCTATACCTTGGCTATTGTGAACAATGCTGCTGTAAACATGGGGTCACAGATATCTCGTTGAGATAATGATTTTATTGCCTTTGGATATATAGCCAGAAGTGGGATTGCTAGATCATTATCATATGGTAGCTCAATTTTTAACTTCTTGAAGAACCTCCATACTGTTTTCCACACCAGTTTTTGTCCCTGTCAATGGTATACACGGGTTTCCTTTACTCCATGTTCTCATCAGCATCTGTTATTCCTTGCCTCTTGATAACAGACATTCTAACAGAGGTGAGATGATACCTCATTATAATTTTGATTTGCACTTCCCTGATGGTTAGCGATGTGGTGAACCTTTTCTTTACCTATTGGTCATATGTAGGTCTTCTTTATAAAAAAACAATGTCTATTTAGGTTTTGAATTTTTTTTAATTGGGTTGTTTAGAAGGTTTTTTTGTTTGTTTGTTTGTTTGTTTTTGGTTTGGTTTTGTTTTGCTATGGGGTTGTATGAATTTTTTTTGTATATTTTAGATATTAACCTCTTTTTGGATACATGGTTTGCAAATGTTTTCTCCAGTTCCATAGATGCCCTTTTCATTTTATTGAGAGTTTCTGTAGTGTGTAGAAGTTTTTCAGTTTAATGTAGTTCCCTTATTTATTTTTACTTGTGTTGCCTTTGCCTTTGGTATCAAATCCAAAAAAAAATTTTTTTAAGATTTTTATTTTTATTTATTTATTTGACAGAAAGAGAGAGGGAGAGCACAAGTAGGCAGAGATACAGGCATAGAGAGAGGGATAAGCAGGCTCTCCACTGAGCAGAGAGCCTGATGTGGGGCTTGATCCCAGGACCCTGAGATCATGACCTTAGCCAAAGGCAGAGGCTTAACCCACTGAACCACCCAGGCACCCCTAAATCCAAAAACTTAATGCCAAGGCCAACGTCAAGGAGTTCACTTACTATGTGTTCTTCTAGAAGTTTTATGACTTCATGTCTACATTTAAGTCTTGAATATATTTTGAGATTATTTTTGTGTATCATATAAAATAGGGGTCTGGTGTCATTCTTTTGTTTGTGGTTGTCCAGTTTTTTAGCACCATTTATTGAAGAGACTATAATTTCCCTACTATATATTCTTGGATCCTTTGTTGAATATAATTGACCATATATACTTAGGTTTATTTCTGGGGTCTATTCTGTTCTGTTGATCTATGTGTCTTCTTTTTACACCAATACTATACTGATTTGATTACTACAGCTTTGTAACACAGTCTAAAATCAGAAGGTGTGATGCTTCCAGCATTGTCTTTTCTCAGGATTGCTTGGGCTATTTGGGGTCTTTTGTAGTTTCATACAAATTTTAGGATTGTGGTTTCTATTTCTGTGGAAAGCACCATTGGAATATTGAGAGGGATTGTGTTGCATCTGTAGATCACTTTGAGTAATACAGACATTTTAACAATATTAATTCTTTCAGTTTATGGACATCAAAATGTTCATATCTGTTTCCATCTATTTACATTCTCTTTAGTTTCTTTTATTAGTATCTTATTGCTGCACAGATCTTCTGCTTCTTAGTTAAATTTATTACTAAGTATCTTAACCTTTTTGATATTATTATAAATGGGATTGTTATCTTAATTTTTCTTTCTGATATTTCATTTTTATAAAAACACAACTGATTTTTGTATATTGATATTTTTCTCTTGCAACTTTTCTGAAATTATTTATTAGTTCTGACTGTATTTAGGTGGAGTCCTTAGGACTTCCTATATATAATATCATATCACCTGCAAATAGAGACAATTTTACTTCTTCATTTCCAATTTGGACACATTTTATTTCTTTTTTCTTGCCTAATTGCTTTGAATGGGACTTCTAGTGCTATGTTGAATAAAAGTAGTGAGAATGGGCACCCTTGTTTTGTTCCTGATCTTGGAGGAAAAGCTTTCAGCATTTCATGATTGTATATGATGTTAAGTATGGACTTATTATTTATGGCCTTCATTATTGAGAGTTTTTATCATGAAAAGATACAGTGTTTTGTCAAATGCTTTTTCAGCATCTATCATGATCAGATGATTTTCATCCTTCATTTTGTTAATGCAATATGTCACATTAATTTGTTAATGTGGAACCATCTTTATATTCCACTTCATCATGATATATGATCTTCTTAATGTATTGATGAATCCCGTTTGCTAATATTTTGTTGAATATTTTTGCATCTATGCTCATTGCGGATATTGGCCTGTGATTTTCTTTTCTTGTAGTGTGCTTATTAGGCTTTGTTATCAGGTAATATTACCTCATAAAATGAGTTTGGAAGCATTCCATGCTCTTCAATTTGGGGGAAAACTTTAAGGGAAATTGGTATTAGTTTTTCTTTAAATGTTTGGCAGAATCCAGAAGAGATGTATTTTGGAAAGCAATGGAATGAAGAGATAAAATCTGGAAAGAATAAGGAGGGTCTTATGGTTCAATCTGGGGTATTTAGTCTAAAATAATAAGAAAGAAGCAGACAGTAAAAATTTTTATTTAAGTAGTGAAACAATGAAAGTGATGTTTAGTGAACACTAATCTGAACTGCATTTTTTAAAAAAATATTTGAAATGACTTGTTTCCATTTTGAATAAAAAATCTTTTTTTTTTGCTCATGAATTTCTAAAACATCAAAATGAGTGTTAAACTATATTTAGTTTTCATCTGTCTCGTTATAGCTATTTTAAAATTCACAGTACAAGTTTTTTGTATATGCTCTTGAGTTCCTGTTCCCTTGGAATGCTTGCAATTTTAGTCTTAGAAGGAGTTGAATGTGTGTACATTTTAGCTGATGGTGATTAAATCTTTTTCTTTTTGGGTTTGCCACTATTATTATCTATAACTTCAAAAACCTATGGCATACAGAATGGCTTGGGAGATGGTCTAGAGTCTAGATGACAGTGAGAGCAACTATGAGTTTACTGCAGTAATTCAGTCATGTGACAGTGATGGCCACAGACAAGGCCAATAATAGAGAGTTCTGGGAAAGCATGACAGGAATAAAATTGGAGAAGCAGTGGGATGTTAAAACTCTGAAAGCAAAACCTTTTTGGAGGGTAAAATTGGCTTTGAGGTGGACCTGATGGGCATCCCTAATATGCTGAGAAGGGGTGAGATATCCAAGTAGATGTCACGTACATAATATTTATCTTTGTATGAATGTAAGAGTGGTCAGGATATGTTAATTCTCATCATGTTAAATCTTAGGCAAAATAAATTTAAATTTAAATACATGTTTAATAGAAAACTTTAAAATATTCATAAAATTTTTAGATGTGCTGGAGTCTTAGATTTTTCTTTTTGATGATATTCATTTTATTTACAAACCGAAAATAGAGGAGCGTTACAGACTCCTTTTCCATCATCTCATTTATTCTCATGAACTATTTTCATATGATAAGAACATAATGCATACCTCTGTGTGAGGTCTGTGTGTGTCACTCCAAATCTCACACAAATCTCTGTATGAGATTTGGAGTGACCTCACCTCTTTGTGGTTTTCTCTTTAAGATTCAGATAGGGCCCAATTTGTCAGTGTGTGCTTAAACCCTTTAAATGACGTCCTATTGATGAGTTAAGACAAAAATCCCTAGGCTAGAGAAGCTGCGTACTCATCCTCATCTCACTACTCTCTGTTCTCCTTTGCCAACCTCAGCAACCTCCAGGCTTCCTCTAACTTTAGGGCCTTTCTGCCCAGAATCTTCTTTCCACCCTACCTTCCGAACCCCAGCCTCATTGCTTGCTTAGTACTGAGCTGTCTTTCAGTCCTTGGGTTTAGCTAGGTTGCCTTGTATAACCTCTCATAACCCCATGACTTTTTTTTTTCTTAACACAATCTGTAAGTATATGCTTATGCATGTGATTATTTGCTTTAAGTCCCTTTCTTTGACAAAATTAACTTTCATGAGGGCTGAAGTCCTGCCTGTGCTGCTCACCATGTATGCTGGTGACCTAGCATAGCATGTATTTGGAAAAGCTGGATGACTAAATACTGGCAAACATACCAAGGAGTCTGGGCTACTGAGCCCATCGCAGACTCATGTGTTGCTGAGAGAGCTCTGGGATCTTGTGGCACTTGTGTCCTCACCCAAGTACATCTCTGGATAATGTTTGGAAAGCCGGTCAGTTCAGAGTATGTCTTCACAGAGTACTACAGGATTGATTAAGCATATAGGACATTGTTCCAGATGAGAAGGGAGCATTATCCTGACATTCTTTATGATAAAAAATGCTGCATGTGCATTTATTAAAAAATCAAACAAATGTAGTGTTAAGAAAATAACAAGCTTGTGCAAATGTGGTGATGCTCAAATTAAACTTAGCCTATTTTACTTACTTTTTAATCTACTTAAAAAAAAAAATTCCCCAGATCCTATCACTTTTGTTCTAGACAGGATTGCTTTTCACTTCAAAGTGTTGTAATAAAAGTAATTTTATGAAAAGCAACTTGTTTACCTTATAAATATGAATGAGCTCTTCTCAGTATACTGGAGCCAAGATTTCTCTTTCCTTTTTTCCTGACCTTAACATCAAATTTTCTTTTCCCCCAAAATCAAGGTTTTTTTTTTAATTTTTATTTTTTTAAAAGTCATGTTTTAAGCTATGCTCTGCTTCTGAAGAACTGAGGGAGTGTTTTTTTTTTTTTTTTTTTCATGCAGGTGTTTTCTTCTAACACAAAAATAAAGACAGAGCTTGTCTGCTTCTTTTATACCCTTGGAATCTGGTCCTTTCTATAATATATGTACATTTGAACCACTAGCCTAAATAGGCAGCTCTCCTAAGAGATACTGAAACATCATGCATGGCATAGTAGTGCCACCAAGATTTGCACAGATATGGATTCTTTAAAAACCGTGAATTCTCCCAAAGTTTGCTTCCAGTATCTCATCACAGTTTGCATATTTTACTTACTTTTTAATCTACTTATTTTCTCATCATGCATAGTTATGACATTGCACAAGTATGCTGTCTTTTAATTGAAAAATTACTAAGAAAATTATTCTCAGCTACGATTTCTTTATATATTAACAAAATCAGTGGTTTAATAAGTTTGATAACCCTTAGTTAATAAGTATAGTCATATCAAATTAATGAGTATTATCTCAAATCAGTTGCTTTCACTCATTTCTGTATCCTCAAGAGTTGTGTATTGTAGTTCTATAAAACTCACAAAATTTCAATAGGTAAAATTTACTACCTTTGCAATGACACCAACTGTCATGGTATCTGATTTCTTTAAGTCATTGTATTTTAATGTTTATCAATTTGGAAAAAATTAAATACAGTAACATCTGCTACTTTTATTTATAATATACTGAATTCCAGCATTGTCTTCTATACAGAGCAGACATAATCAGATTTTTACATCCTTGATTCTAGTTTTATACAGACTAAGAACATTCCTGAAAATATTTAAATCTTTTTAAATCCAATTGCCCCAGAACAAGTAGCAACATACTTGTATTTTCCCCTTCTGTGGAAGTAGCCTTAGGAATCCCATGAAGTCAATTTACCTCAAAGTCTGGTGGGGAAAGAATAGAGCAAGGTTGTTAGCTAGGGCTGTCCATGTATCACAATGGAACTCACAATGGCCTAAAGCTCTAAATAATCCTGAAGTTTTCAAAGACTTGCTCTCTTAAGGAGGCCGCATTTCTCAGGCCAACTTTCTAAGTCAGAAGCTAATAATACCCTCAACCTGCTTGCCTTTTGCAGATATGTGTCACAGAAAGTACAGATAATTTCCACTGAATTGAACATGTAATGAAGGAATTTATAATCAGTTCTAATGTATTTGAGACCTAAAGTATATTAGATCTTCATCAAAGAGAAGGATAAAAAGCAGCATTAATATGGGTGGATAGTAATTATTTCAGGGCCTCATAATTATTCTCCAGTTAACTACAGAGAAATGCTGATATTTTTATTCCTTTTTTTAAAAATAAAAGGCACTGTGGTCAGATCCTAAATTGTAAGACTGCATCATAAGTCCTTTGTAAAGGCCAGCACTTTGAATTATGCTTATATTAATGGCATAGAAACTCTTGGGATTTAAATGAGTTCAAAGTTCATGGTTAGGAGCTCCCTTTACCTTCATGGTTAGGAATTCCCTTTACCTTCCTAGTCCTGTTGGTTCACCACTGAATCTATTTATTGCCTATAGGAGATATAAAATATAGTAATTACTCTCACTCCCTTTCAAAATGACAGGAGGTCCACTTTCCTATTAACTCTAATGAGAGTTATGTGTGCATTCCTCAAGGAGGATAGATCCTATAGTTTCAAGGTAAAATAAATCACTTCTCCAGGTTTAGGGGACTCATTCGCTTTATATTTTGGTGCTTTAAGGTACCATTTAAACTGCTTAGTACTGAAAATGCACTGTTTATAGTTTAAAAGAAGCATAAGCTATGGTTGGAACGTTGTTAATGATTGCTGTACATGTTTGTTGAAGGATAAATATTTTACCCTTTGGGGAAATAGTGTTGATCACTTTACAAGAAATACATGGTCTCTAAAATGTGGTTGTATAATTTTTTGTAATTAAAGACAATCACGTCTTACTATATTTTATTTCAATTAAAAAAACTTTAACATTTGTTATTATATCAAATTATGTCAGTGTAGAATAAACTAAAAATGAGCCAGGTATCCTAGATATCTTATAAAGAAGGAAGCTCAAAGCAGCAGGCTATTTTCCTTCCAGCCTGGAAATAAGGAATCTTGAGATCATGTAGGGATCTGTTTCTGTAATCCACAAGCATATGTTTACTCTGTCTGAGGCTTCCTTAGAGAAACCAATGTTGGGTTTTTCAATTTGCAATGCCGGACCTTCTCAGATATTTGTTTCTTGTGTGTTTAAGCATATGAGATAAAGGAAATCTGGGGTTTTGTTTTATTTTTATAACCATTTGGCCAAAAACTGTTATCAGCCCTCAAAAAATCAGACGTGTAAACAATTCTTGATGTTAAGAAAACCCAGTTATGCTGAAATTATGAAAATATTGCTGGAACCCATACTGTGGGAACAATTTAATATCATACAATAACAGATTTTGTTTAGTATTCAGTAAGTGTGCTTCTTTAGTTGGAAGAATTTGACTTAACCTTTTTCTAAGATAATGATGTCCCCATCTATTTATGATGCTGAATATCTATATCTGTTTGTAACTTTTCAGATTTACTATAGTAAAAGATGTTTCATCTCGTGCATGTATGTGATCATTATCCCACCTCAGTTAAGAGGCATGCAGTTTCCTGATAAGACTGCAGCAAAAAAAAGGTGGTTCAACTCTTCTATCCATGGAAAAGTCATCTCATGGTATATGCAGTATCATTTCCATGGCTTCCTTATTTATGCAGACCCAGAGTCATATAGCAACTGAGAACTATGTCCCATGTGCAAACTAGTGACAGATCATGTTTTCATAAAAATTCTCTTGCTATCATATCTTGTGCAAACCCAAGAACCAGCAATAATTCTTCTTCTTCTCCTCCTCCTCCTCCTTCTTCTAAGAGTTATTGATTTATTTGGGGGGGTGGGAGGGGCATGGAGAGGGAGAGAGAGTCTTAAGCAGACTCCAGCCTGAGCACAGAGTTTGGGGCAGCGTTGAGCCCAAACCCAGAGCTGGTTTCAGTCACTTAACCGACAGCACCACCCAAGAACCAGCAATTCTGTGTGTGTGCAGAGTATGTAAAACTACAGCTAGGTGCTGTAGAATGATTTCCTGAAGAAGTGCCATGAATTGCCTCGGGTATCCTAGCACAGGAAAGAAAGACACTACATCTGAATTGTTCAAAAGAGGCCTGAACAAAGTAATGAGAGTCAATTTAATTGTGATGGGTTTTATATGTGTCTCCAAATGTTAGTGAACTGATGATTCAGCAAAAACAAAAATTTTGAACTCACACTAATGGTTTCTTAATAGAGCCAAGAATTAAGCAAATTAAGTAATTTACCTAAAATTGGAAAGTAGATAGTGGTTTGGGTAGCAATAAATAATGACCACTGCACTTAATCTGTGTTGTCTATTAGTAAATCAAGCTATAATTTTTATACAGCATCCTTGAAAATAGAAATGCAAGAAATCATATTTGTTGAGGTCTGTTCATTTACTGTTTAAGGTAGTTAAAAGAAAAATAAAAAGCTTGAAAATAATTTTCCAAGCCTAATATTTTCCATGGTTTTCAAACTGGAAATATTTCAAATATAGTTTTTGATACAGCAATTTTTAAATTTAAATCCAAACTATCTCTATTTTTCAGAAATATAGCTACATTGTTGCATGGACATCCAAAAACATTGAGGGTATTTTTTTGCACTAAGCAGGATCATGTTAAAGAAATGTAGATTTCTGTGAACTTGCAACAGAGCGTCAATTAACATAGACTTGTTTTCATCTAGGTTTTCTCTTAATGGAATGATTGCTTACAAGAGTGACTATAAAAGCATATCACTCAATTTATTGTGTACAGCTTCTCTGTCTATATTTGGAATGACCTTGAAACCACGACCTTACAAGGAGTAGTCAATGGGTTACTTCAGAGTAACATCATTAATTTCTCCAATTCTAATCTTTTGATCTTTACCAGTTAGTACTATTTTTCAAGGCTGTTTCTCTGCACTGATCAAACATAACTGGATTATATCTCTTTTTTTCCCCTTCCATGGTGTTTTCCATTTTTTGAGGGTTCTGATAATAGGTATAGCCTGAATTACAAACATAATGCACAGTAATCTCTGAAAAGACTCAGAAGACTTTCTCGAAATGTTTAACAATCCTTCCTTATGAAGTATGCTTACAGTTAATGCCTGCTTCTTTTCTATTTATATTATTGAAATCAATACATGACTTTCAGTCTTTTTTTCCCCTTCCTTTTTCTATGACTGTTATTTTATGCATGACAAAATTCTCTTGCTTACTGCTGTGTTTGGCTGTCTTTTAACTTGAGTGTCCTGTGTTTGTAATGATTGCTTTTGCATGAGGATTATGAAATGTCATACAAATTAAATGGTTGTGGAAATGAAAAGAAATGTGGGGCTTCACTTGCTTTTTTTTGTGTGCTGAATATGTCAATGATGTGACACTTAAAATTACTTTCAAGTGGCCTTTGATTTCCCCTTTGGTGTGCTTCTTTATTCTAGCAAATTAATATTGTTAAGTATAATAAAACATTTATTAAACATTCACAGTGTTTTAATATAATTATTATCCTAAAAATGATTCCTTTATAAATAACTATACTGGACATGAAATTGCAAGAAGACATAATTCTGTTATATTACTAAATTGTTTACGAAATGTAAGCCTTGACTCTGTAACTAACTTAATAACCAAACACTGAGTTCTATTGATGCTACCGTTGCTCTACAGAGTGATGAGATTATCTGTTCATACTTTTTTGCAGGTTGCAAATGTCTTAAATCCACAGCTAATGTTTAATTAAAACACATGGGGAAATATTTAATGACAAGTAATTTTAAAAAGTCACAGTTTTGAAAAATGTATGATATAAAAAGGTGTAAAATCCAAGTGTTAATGCTCTTACAAAAAATTAGGAGGAAAAAAAAGAAAAGAAAACACCCTAAAAATGTTCATATCTCTGTTTTCCCTAATGTTATTATATCGTCCCAAATTAAAGATGAGTTTGGCCTACTTTCTTTATTGTTGTCACCAATTCAAATTAGAAAAGACACTGAATAAATTAAGTTCTTTCAGCTAAAACTGTTTACTTTTTTTATGCAGTGGATATTTAAAAAAAAAAATCATTTCCTTTGCTTATGACTTGAGTTTCAAACCATAATGTATTTTTTATGCTGGGTGCATTCACAAACCAAATCTTCTATAAGATATTTTGGGGAGAGGGATTCTTTTTTCTTAAACAAAATAGATAATCAACTTTGACTTAACCACTTCCCCACTCTTTTTGGAAATATCCTTGAGAATTTTAGTATTTAAATTTATTTTTTTCCCCTCAGTCTTGTTTATTCTTGAATTGTCTTTTTTTTTTCCCTCCATTTCTCCGTTCTCAATCCTAGGTCCCCTTACAAAGAAACAGACAGATGATTTAGGTGATAATGACGGTGCTGAAGATGAAGGTATTTTTTTTTCCACCAAATCTATTTGCATGACAAGGGCCTCAATCACTTTTTCCACTCCTTTCTATTTTTTTACTTCTTGTCTTTTTTTGAAGAGTTGTTTTTAATTCCTGTTTTTGATGTGTTTTGTCTTCTTGCTTGTTGTTACACATAAATATACATTTTTAATTTTTTTAAAAAAAAGAATGTTAAGTTTTACATTTTGATGCCAACCATTAAAATGTTTTAGAAAGAGGGGCATTTTTTTTTTTTTTTGTTTTCTTGAACTGACTTTTGATATGTTCCATCCCATGTTTTGACTGAAATTTGTCCACATTCTTTGAACTAACAATCTCTCCCCCTGTAGTCTTTCTGTACCCATTTTGCATGTTTTCTAATCTATGTAAATATTTTACCCAGTATCAAAATGTGTTTCATTTTTACATTTGACATTTGTTTAAAAAGAACCCCATACCCAATAAAATGAAGGACAACCAAAGGCTGATATAAAGTGTTTCTTGAGCAATATAATTTATATGACAAAAATGCTGTTTTCTATTGATTTGCTTAAATATTATATAAATAAATTCAATTGTATAGATAAGACAGGCATTCCACCTATTCAGATAACTGTAGTAAACACTGTGCAATCACTTCAGTACTCCAGGCAGATTTGATGGATAGCCTTTCATTTCAAAAGCACATAATTTTTAGCCTGGGTTACGGACGTGTTCTGATTTTCTGGGTATTGCCAACTATAAGCAATAAAACATATACTACTTTCCTAATATCAAAATTGTTTTCTCTTTCTAACTTTCTTATGACATACAATTCTGATATACTCTGTACATGGAAGTACTTGCTAGATTGATTTGACACTTCTCATTCCATTGTGTACCTTTACCTGGTGTTAGGTGGAGTATCCAGAGGGGCCCATTGATATTTTCAGTTCACCTTCAGTCCACTTAGGACTTTTTTTTTTTTTTTTGCTAACCTAGTTATGATTCTTTGAGAAGTGACTCATGTTATCCCAGGTTTAAAAGTAACTCCCGGAGCCCTAGAAATTAAATCTCATAATGATATCAATAATACAGTATGAATGGCTTTCCAAAATAAAATAACCTACAAGCAGTTCAGCAGAAATGCTAGTTACATGACTTACAACTGTGAATGAATATGTCCTTACTAAACAACTTGAATTATCTTCATTTAGATATTTATTTAATAAACTACTTCACAGAAAATCGAATTATAGAGGTGAAGTATTGAAAGCTTAAATATTATATTGTGTTTTAGTATTTTTATAACATTTAAGAATTATTTTGATTAAATGAAATTTATGATCTCTGATTAAAAGCACATTTACCAGGGTGCCTGGGTGGCTCAATGGCTTAAGCCTCTGCCTTCAGCTCAAGTCCTGATCTCAGAGTCCTGGGATCCAGGGGAACCCAGCTCTTTGCTCAGTGGGGAGTCTATTCCCCCCCCCCTCTCTCTGCCTGCCTCTCTGCCTACTTGTGATCTCTCTGTCAAATAAGTAAATAAAATCTTTAAAAAAAATGCGTTTACCATGAATCCCAATAGTGAATTAAAGATTAAACACAAAGCAGTCATTAATATTTGAAATAAATCATTATAGCTGTCCATGAGTTATCATTTTGAATGCTAAATAGATAAAAATAAACTTATAATATCAAAATGCAAATTGTGTTTTTTAAAAATATTGTTGGAAATCAGAAGTTTTCAAACATTCGAGACATTTGTTGACTGTTTTCTCACAGCTTTAAGAAGTCTGCTTCCACTTAGGGGCTTTGGGATTTGCTGAGCCCTTTGAAAATCCTTAACTCCTAGACATTTGTTATTTAAATAATACTTAAGTATAAAGAACTTCTTAGTGTGTCGCTTTGTAAACTCTAAATTTTCCGAAAGAACTCACAAAGTTAGTATACATAATTTTCCTATTTAAAAAATACTTCGTTGATTTAATGCACTTCTTCTCTTTTGATAAATAGCAGCAAGTAAGACATTTACAAGTTTACAAAAGATACTTCTGAACCACCATAACGAGCTAAACCCCATAAATGTGAATCTGTTTTACAGACCTCTCGAAGCACATTTAACATTTTTAAATAGCCATTAAAAATGTACTAAAACCCCTGTTTAAATTGGCAGGTAGTATTCAGGTTAAGTACTAAGCCAGTCAGTCACAAGACTTACCAAATCAATATATATTTTTAAATGCTCCGAAGTATAGAATGTAAGAGCAGTCAGTTCAAGTTGAGTCCACTCGTCTGTGCTGTTGTTTTGGATGCTTGTTAAGACAGCGAAGACAAGAAAGATAAATTCAAATATTCTTCAGGATAAAAAAAACAAACAAACAAAAAAAAACAACTTTGTAGAAAAGTCTGACCATCTTCTATGCAGTTCCTTTTACAATTATTTTGTAGACATGAGTGGGAATAAAAACCAAGGCCAATTTTTGTTTTTGATTTGTTCCAAATTATGAATCACCATCACTAGACATAAAACCACAAATATAAACTACTTGACAAATTACTTTTTACTTTAGTCAGAAGTCAAGTTACTTATTCTCCATTATTCACTGATAATTGAAATCTTTACTTGATTTCTCAGCCATTGAACTCAGAGGCTACCAGGGATATTGACTGGAGGTGCTCCTCATTCACTTAAACTAACCCAAGGCTTCTTAGTGGAGCACTATTCATTACTTCTAATTCTCCTCCGTGTCTTTACCGTTAGTTATTCTTTTGCCATCTTTAGGCCAGTTGCAGTTTTTATCACTTTTCATTTGTGTTTTATAATAACCAAAAAACTACATATTTCATAGGCTATTTCCATAGTTTCAAAAAGACTAATCTGAAGTGATAAAAATGGGTCAAAGCAACACTGTAGATCCTACCAATTTATTTTGGGAATATAGGAGATATTTAAAATTCTTTTAATTGTGCTAGGATACTTTAATATTAATATTTCAATATTCAGATGCAATTTTATATTTTAAATATAGCCTTTTAAAACTGCTCTTAAAGATTTTTATATATTTTTTAACTAAAAATTATGTTTAGCCAACACTTCTATATTCCTTTGCTGGTTTGGAATGAGGTTGGTACTTGAGGTTGGTAGAATTAGTAAAGGCGGACACAAAAACGTCTTGAAATATGCCAGAGAAAAATTTAGTTGAGGCAATACCCCACGATTTAAAAACTATTTAATGCCAAAAACTCTCAATTATTGGCAATTCAGAACATAATGAGTTTTTTTTCTTAAGAAAAGGAAACCAGTAAGCATATTTAAGGAGTTATGTGACTAATAATTATTCATTAAGACCATTAAAGGGGGTTGTGATTCCCAAACCCTGGTTGTCAGACACAAATAAATCCCCATTAATTGCTCTAGATCTGTTGACATTTGCTACATTGCCTTAAAATTTTGGTTTATCAGGAAGATAAAATAGTTACTAAAATTTAAAATAGAGCTATCTACTCAGATTCCAAGTCTATTACTTTTTTAACTTGAAAAACTACATACTTTCCTACCCTAAATAACCATCAGTGTAGTACTTCTCCCTTTACCATCCACTCTTTTCAGAGACTTAGATGCTTGGCAAGGCCTTAAAAAATGCACATAACAGAAAATATAAACATGTTTTATGAACTTTTGTATTTTTACTGTACCTGAACTAGTGTTTTAGTCTCTGAGAGTGGTTTTGATTTTAGTAAAATCAATAGCAGCTGCTTAGGCAAAATCAGAAATATTAGGTGAAATCCACCTTATTTATAGAGAAAAATATGAGACAAGATTTAGAGGGATGACTTGGGTCTAATAAGTTCATCATAAATTACTAAAGTACATCAAATACATTTGCACCAAAGACATAATGGTTCCTTAAAATTTTATTAAAATGATGACATTAGCAGATGGTATTCAATAGTAGGCTATCTGATATATTATTTATAAAGATTATGTCTTTTAAAAATAAAAGTAAATATAGATATAATTTACACTATTTATATTTATTATTATATTTAAACTATTTACTATTTATATTTATATTAAAAAGACCTATATACTATGAAGAAAATAAAGTCTAGGATAGACCCCTGTGATAAAAACACTATCCTAAATAGAACTCCAATTATCCTGTAATAGAAATATGACATCTTTCCAAACTTTATTAGCAATTTTAAAGGTTGTTATATGCAAGAATTTTACTTATTTTGATAATTAGTATCAAAATTTGGTAATTTTCATGAATGTGACTTTTTAAAAAATTTTATTTATTTATTTGACAGAGAGAGAGAAGAAGCAGGTAGAGTAGCAGGCAGAGGCAGAAGGAGAAGCAGGCTCCCTGCTGAGTAAGAAGCCTGACTCAGGGCTGGATCCCAGAACCCTGGGATCATGACCTAAGCCAGCCGAAGGCAGTTGCTTAACCAACTGAATCACCCAGGCGCCCCTAAAATTTTGATAATTACCCGATATAGCATAAGCTTCAGGATTACTTCAAGCAAAAAGAAATATTGTTCAAAACATAGGACTAGAATCATACATAACTTTCCAGAAAAGAACTGCTTGGTATATTAAGTTCTTAGACAACGTTGAAATCTTTGAGAGATTTGAAAACACAAATTGGAAATTCGAATCAGCCCAAACTATTCGTAATTCTTTCAAGTCTAACTTTTCCAAAGAAAAATAAAGAGATACCACTCAAAAAAGCTCGTGGGATGTATTGTCATATTTTCAGTGTTTCCTGACAATGTCCACTTCATTCTGTTATTAGGTATAAAATGTGGCAAGTTGTCTCAATGTGTGCCTGTATTGTTTTCCAGGTGAACAGAATGGTTCTACCAAGATTTCATTACAGTTCACAGTTGGTGCTTTGTAATTCTATGTAATTTTAATTAAAGAAGAATTCTGAAACAGCCTCCCTCTGTGCTACCTACAAGCATACAATTAGCAGAGTACAGTGTCTGCTGTGAACAGTCAGTTAATGATTTCAGTTTAATAATTTATTACTGCTTCTTCGTTGCCAGCCATCCTAGGAAAATAAGCTAAAACCATATATAGCAAACAGACATTTAAAAATGGAAGATAGTTAAAAATTTCAAAAGGATTGTTTTCTCTGTGTAAGCGTAACATCTCCTCAAGCCCCCACATCTTTACAAATGAGTGAATACCATTTTCCCTCCTAAGGATTTAAGGAGAAAATAAATTTAAGCTTTCCTTCTAAATGTAATTGTGTCTAATGGATAGTTTTGATGTCAAAGTATCCTCCTCTTACCACTTAAAAATAAGACACTCTTCTCAAGTACACTCTTGGAGAGGAAGGAGGGGATTATGGTAAATTTATATACTGGTATTAAGTTAAATTTAAAATAGGCTTTTAAAAAAGTCTGAATTCTGCAGTGAGCTGTTTTCCTAACTTGCAAATCTGGACAAATGAGTTGAGCTGCCATTTCTGATCCTAAAAGGATTTTTAGTTTAAGGAAATCACTATTATAGCAGTAGAAAAGTTGAGGCATTTATATTAGTCACCTTTTCATAGGAAATGTAAAGCAGCATCTAAGTAATCACCAGATTTTTCAATGAGTTTATATTATATTAGTCTATTCTGAAAGTTGAAACCTCAGTTGCAAAGATGTAGGAAATTTAAGTTTGATAAAAAATGCCAAAAACAAAGGAACAAATCTACACTTTTAAATGGTGTTTTTAAATATTGTCATTAACAAAAAGAAAATACACTCAATCTAATTTAGTTTCAGTTGTGGGTAAAAGACATAATAGGCTATTATAGAACAGTAATGTTTGATGTGTGTATGTGTGTATTCATAATCATATACATACATATATAATATTTTAATACTAGTTAGTTAAAACCATGCCAATATAAAGTGAAGTACCTACCTCTCTAGAAATTAGGGCATTTTTAATACCAATTAAAATTATCTTATGGTTCCCTTATACATTATTTCTAGATCCTTATTGAAAATTACAAAATTTGGGGAATGTGTCTTAGAAAAGCAAATGCAGTTGATTAAAAGAGCTGTCAAAGTCACTTTAACATCATCCTTAAAATTGGGTACTTTATACCTGGTCTTAGCTGTATTTTATTTTATGTCTACATGACAAAATCATAGAGCGAAAATGGGACTAGGAAGAGTACAGGAGTTACACAAAGAGATGAAAAATTTAGTTTGTTTTCTTCTTCCAGAGGGCGGGGTTGGTGGAGTGAGCAGATAACCCAGACTTAATGAATAAATACCATTGAAGTGACAGTACCCTATGTACAACAACAAAAGTGCAGATTATACAGCCTAAACATTCATCTGTCAGTTGGTACTTAAGTAGTGAAATGAAACTTTTGGAACCTAAAACACGGTATCGTAATTATGTTCACAAATTAGAGCATAAATTATTCAATATAATTATGATGCATTCAATAAAACCTTTATGGTAAATAAGAAATTGAGAACCAGAGTGTTTTATTCACAATAGCAGTGATAACATTGTCCTTAGCCTATCGCTCATAAATTCCATATGAGGTCTATGACATTGAAAAAAACAAACTAGTTCTAAGACCCATTGTCATTCCTCCTTTTTGTTCTACAGTCACTTTAGAAATCAATCAAAAAGCACTAAACTTCACACCCATTTTCAATATGTCCAAGTTTTATAATTCAGTTTATAATTTTAAACAAAATTTTTGGCTAGAAAACAGTGAATACCTATTGCTATTTTCACAGTAGCTTTAATATGAGTTGCTGAAGAAACACTTTAACAAAACAGCAATTTGAAGAACTATATTAAAATCATTCTCTTTTGTCCCTAAAATGGAAAATGTATTCTTTGCTTCATTATGTATGTTTTTTGAGGATAAGGACAATTGCCAACCATTTGTTTTTCAGATATTCGGGACAGTGGGGGTCCCAAACCAGTGATGGTGTATATCCATGGTGGCTCATATATGGAAGGTACTGGAAATTTATATGATGGGAGTGTCTTGGCAAGTTATGGCAATGTGATCGTCATCACAGTCAACTATCGACTTGGGGTGCTTGGTAAGAAATCTCTTCTTTTCACCATTAATCCATGAAGTATGTGGTAGTTTGTTTTTATTTGTTTTGTTTTCTTTGCTTTGTTTCACTCATGTCTATGCTTGTTGACTTCTTTGAACCAAAATTTTTGATATTTTTAATAAATTCTGTAAGTGCGTTCACAAATTACTTGATGGAAGACAGGTAGGGATGATTTTAAAATTTGAAGGTAAAAGATAGTGAAATTATTCACACTGTTGAGTGATGTTTTCCCTGGTTTCACTTGATAGATTTGTGAAAGGCAACAATTCCAGGGCCTTTCTAAAGAAGAATTAGTCCCTGGACAAATTTTTCCTTCCTTTTTTTTTTTTTTTTTTTTTTTAACAATGCCATGAAATTGCCTGAAATTTGACATGAGTTTAAAAAACAAGTTTATAAGTCTCTTCGAGAATATGTGTATGGACTGGCTTTGTGAAAACATTTTCTGTCATTTTGGTATAGGTTTGGGTTTTTAAAAGATTTGTCAGGTAATAATTACAAATATTTGTCTAAATGTATTTACAGTGAATTATTTGCTTTGGAAAACATTGATTTTATAAGGTGATAAAGAGTTCAAGTCAATAATGTATACTCATGTAAAACAAAGTCAAATTGGATATCCTTGGTTTTGAAGAAAATATAGGGAAATATTATTTGTAAAATATCAAGTACTCTGAAATAGGCATATTGTTTTATGTAATAACCCATTATTAAAAGGTAAACTTGTATAATTTTATTTTTATAGTATTGACATAATTATGGGACTAAAATTACTTTATCATTTAATAAGACACATATATTATGGTATTTTAGTTAAGAATATTTGCTGACAGAGTACCATTTATCATAAAAGATTTCATCTTTTTAATCTTAATTGTTAATCTTAATCTTAATTGTTTTCAGAATCTTACCACATACTATATACTTTTTAAAGGCGTATAATTTATGCTGTTATTTGCAACAAAAGTGCACCTCACACTTTTAATCTCTGAAAGATTTTTAAAAAAGAATTTATGTTTTCCTTTATAGTAATTGTTCATATCATATATTTTGGTCTTTGAGGAGCAGTTATTTTTCCTCTTCAGTGTTAGTTACTTCTATGTAATTATAAGCCTATTTTCATGTCAATATTAAGATATTAAAAAAAAAGCAATAGCTTTTGTCGATCAAGTTTGTATGTCTTGGGGACGAAGATATTTTAGCAATGCAAAGTGAAATCTTGATATGTTTCTACTTTGTTATTTTGAATTTGGAATATGGTGGATAATGGATATACTATGGCAAATGTAGGTGTAAAATATTTCTGTAACATTTTTCAAGTACACTTTAGTTCCAAATAGTGTCTGATCAGGCATTGCTTCAGATGTTCTTACAATTTCAGTGGGCAAGCATGAATGTTTTCCCAGCAATGAAAACTGTATATTGGAAAGTTGTATGAAGAGATGTTCATAATCATCTTCTTAATTTTAAATATCAGTGTTGTCCTTTGGTTTTTATGCAAGACTTTAAAGTGAGAATTTTCAATATTTTAATATATTTAATTTTATTATAGTATTCTTTATAGCTTAGTGGCTTTAATATTATTTTCATATTTTTCTGAATTTTTTGAGTTAAAAATCCTGAAGCGGTGACTAGTTTGCCAATTGAAAATTTAAAATGAAATGCCACATTCTGTACAGCAGTATTTTCAAGGACTTGACCATCCACTTAATCATATGTATTTATTTTATCAAAAGAAGTCTTTTAGTCAGATCTTCTTATGTTGCCTCATTCTGTTAGAAGTTGTACTCATATGAAGTAAGATTCCATAAAATGAACTGTTACATTAATAAAGCTTCTTAAAATAAATATAAACCTTATATTTATTTTAGTAAAGTATATAAATTTTAATAAATATAAATAAACAAAAATAAAAAGCCCATTTTTTATGTATAACTAACAAGGGCCTGACTTCAATCCAATTTGAATCCTATATTTATGTTCATATTCTATCCCTAAATACCACGCCCTGAATGACTGAATTGCAGGAGAATAGACTCAATAACTAAAAAATGAAGAAATCAGTCAATTGCTTGGTCTGTATAATGGCAAGCAGAGTTGGTGTTGATGATGGATGATTTTCTCAGTAATAGTTCAATATTTGTTCTGCTCTACTGTAATTTAGGATTTACCTTAGAGTTTGCTCCTTTGTTGCTCTTAAACATATCATATCCTGATAACCAGCATTAAAGACCAAGTGTCCTTTCTAGACCTCTCAATATGATAAAGTACAAAACTCTGCTAGTGAACATTTTTAGGTGCATTTTGGAACACTAGTTCTGGAAGAAATGCATGTATCTGGTCACTTTGTTCCTCAAATGTGTATTGGGCCTTGTGAAATATATTTAAATGAATTAATTCATGAGAAATAAATTATTGAAACATTTGTTTCAGCACACTTTGCATGTGAGGTATACCACAACCAGAACAACAGCTCATCTGACAACAATAGTCTATAGGGTTCTTGCTGTTGTTAATAATTTGTATAACAGTAACAAGGTAAGCCAAGGTTTCTTGGGTGTGGGATCCAAAAGTATTGCTGTTTAGTTTTCATTTGGGCGAGTGCTGGAAAAGAGTCGAAAGTAAGATTTGGTCCCACAACAGAGGAAATCCTGAGCTATGTTTTTTTGATTTGGATGCTTTGGTGTAAAGGATATGAATTTGGGGGTTCAATGTACAATTTGTCTAATTGCAAGACCATTGCTCTCTGAAGATTGACAGAAAAAAAATCAAGATGTCTGAAACAGGTAATGTAATTCGTGTTGATTTGAATTTGCCATCCCAGAGGAGAAATATTACAGGCTTTATTTGTTTGTTTGTATTAGCAATAAGTAAAAATGTGATAATGTTTTAGTAATAAAATTCATACAGCTATCTAGAGGCAAGATTCCAGTTTAAAGCATTTCATGTTGAAAAAAAATTTTGTTCACTGCAAAGTAGAAGTGATATAGAAGAAAAATTATCTCCTATTACAGTATTGCTCTGATGAATCTAGAAACAGGTGGGAGTTAGTTGGTCAACTGGGACCTTTCGTGATTTCCTTTAGAGTGTTGACATAGACTACCCCTATTATAATATTGGAAATGCTATTAGTGATCATAAAGAAAGCTGCTAATAAGGTTGAAAAAAGCAAAGGGGGTACAGGGCACTGCCTGTACTTCTCTCACTTCCCCTGTTTTGTCGGAGCGGTCTCTGTAACTGTATCTCATTCAGCTCATCCATCCAGCGAACATTTAGACTTTCACTTCTGGTTGTATACATTCTCTTTCCTCAGCCAGTTTTAACTCGCCATCCTCTCTTATTTAGCATATTGTTACATAGTTTTAAAAAATACATTAAGACATAATTGTTAACAGAATTATTTTTAAAATTATATCACATAGTTAATGAAACTATCATAATGGAAATTTAGGGAGAAATGTTTTGATTATATGCCCTTAAAGGAGGGAAATAATGTTGAATATTATGGTTGCAAATGGGATAAATATATATGCTTATGGACGAAAAGTGGAAGGAAATAAGAAATAAATTGTTCACCATTAGGATGGGATATTGTGCAATTAACAGTTTTGAAAATAGAAACTATCCAAACATGTTTTCAAATCTCAAAAATGAAAAAATAATGCATGAACTAATTTTGCATTAAAAATGTGTCTCAACTGCCTCTTTAAATTTAGAATAAAGCTAATAGTTATTTTTAGAGAAAATGATAAAGTTTTATACCACTGTTAAGAACTAATTTAGGCAAACAAGACTTTTATCAGATGGAAGTTTAATGTTACTTTTATCTTGATATGGATATTTTAGAGACAATTATGTGTTCATAATTCTAACCCATGTGATTTGGCAAATTTTAGGAATCTAGTGTTGTACTTAATAATCTAGTGGCTCTCTGGGAAAAAAAAAGTTGAAGTTCATTGGCCTATATTTGAAGAATTACACTTTAGCTCACTTTATAATGCCATATAGGGCTAAATCATTTAAATCAAGGTTTTTTTTTTTTCCCCATATTTGAATCTGAGGAGGTTAGCAGCAAGGAGATTGTAAAATGTAGGTGATGCTTATGATTTAAAAAGAAAAGCATATTAACTTCTGAAGTAGCACAATGTTTTGTCATTATTCTTGGTATTTGCTGTGTCTTTTTTTTTTTTTTTTTTTGCATTGTTTTAATTTCAGTTTGGCTCTAAGTCCTAAAACAGACAAATAAAAATCTTTAAATGTGACCGTGTATTTGGGAGTAGTATGTAATAGGATACCGAATTTTATATGATGTTCCTAATGTTTTCCTGGGAGGTAGACAATGGAGGCAAGCTGTCTTTGACAAATCAAAATGTCTTCATGGAACTGGTTTTATTTGAATGAGATCATGAAAAGCAATTTATCTCTGGGATTAACTGAAGGGAAGAGAGAAGCACTTTCTTTCAGTTTCCCTTTATTTATTCATATTCTTTCTACTTCATAAAAGTGGAGATAATTTGTGACAAAAGCACACATATAAATAAATTGTATAAAGGAGTACATATACTATAGAAAAAGGATACAGGAACTTAAGCCATGAACATGCATTGATATTGAATATAAATATATATATCTCAATTTCCTAGAAGAAGGATAAAAAGCATAGTGAATTGAATTTCATAATCGTTACATATAAATCAATAAAAAATGCACAGCTTTTTCTCAGTATAATTTAGCAAAATTTATCATATGGCTTGTTCTTATTTGGAACAATGAACAATATGAAACCATGTGATGGTTTTGATGTCATTAGGAAATGCAGATATTCTCAGTATATGATTACTTATATTAACCCTCTGTAAAAGCCAAGGACATAATAATAAATGCCCATAATTTCTATAATGTCATTTCAAAAGACCTAACCAAGTGCAATTCAAGGAAGATATTTGGTGATTTCACTTATAATAGGATAGAGCTAAAAACCAATTGAAAGCAATGGACAGTTAACTTGGTCCATAGATTTATTTTCTCAATTATCTTATATCAACTGGGTTTTAATAAGGGCTGATGGTAATCAATTTTAGATTGACTGCTAAAATGAGCTACTAGAGTAGCGATATCGTTTATATTTTGGAATAAAGAAACTTAAGACAAATAATGTTACAGGGCAAAGTAGACTATTTTTTCACTATTTTATCTGCTTCCTCCCAAATGATATCAGGTGGTTTGCAATAAAAGCAATTATTTAATTACGCCACCAACTTAGAAATAAACTGAAAGTAAGCACGTCAATTAATGTATGTGTTAATTAAAAGAATTTTTTTTCCCAAAGTGTTTTTTTGGTACATTCGTGTAGCCATTCATTGATTTATTCATTCATTCATTCAATATAAACTGAGCAATATTATGTATCAGGCATTTTACTAGTTATTAAGGATAATGTGAAAAACATGATAGGCATGATCCCTGCCATCCAGTAAATTACTAGCTGTTAGGGAAGAGAGAAATTAAATTAATAATTATACAAATGATATCTTTTACATAGATAATGATTTAATGCAGTCAGCTTTCTTTACAATTACCTGGATGGTAAGTACTAGAGAAATGACAAGTGCTAGCCTATTCTAGACACTCAGAAAAGGTTTCTCAAAGGAAGTAACATTCAAGTTTCAGTTTCTTATATTCTACTGAGAAGGCCTTTATCAAGATTCCCAAGGACATCTAGTTTGTTAATTTCACTGGCCACTTCTCTGTTCTTATCTTACTTGATCTCTCCATAGTGTAGGAGACAGTTAACTAGTCCCTTCTTAACATGCTTGTCCTTGGCATCATCCCAGGATTACTTCCTACCTCACTGTCTGTGCCTTCACACCCTCCTTCCCTCCTTCTCCTCTTACCCCATCTCTAAATGTTGAAATGCCGTTAAGCAGAATTTTTGGCTCCCTTCCATTTCCTCTTTTCAGTGTCTCCCCAGGGGACTTCATGCAATGCTCTAAATCTCCAAATACCATCTCTTTGTAAGTGACTTCCAAAACTGTATCTTCAGGACTGCCTATTCCTCAAAACTTCAGACTTATATACTTGTTTTTAAAAAAGATTTTATTATTTATTTGAGAGAGAGAGAGAGAAAGAATGCCCACATTAGCTGGGGAGAGTGGGGGGGAGTGGACATAGGGAGAAGCAGATTCCCTGCTCAGCAGGGAGCCTGATGTGGGGCTGGATCCTAGGACTCTGAGATCATGATCTAACCAGAGGCAGATGCTTAACCCACTGAGCCACCCTGGTGCCCCCAGATTTACCTACTTCTGCCTACCAACACCTCCATGGGGCTATCTAACAACTTTAGTGGCTAAAACATGTTAATTTTCACAGGTGTGTATTTCATTATCTTCCACATCTAGATTGTTATAATAACTGCAACAAGAGCAATAATCACAGTAGCCACACTCATTGAGGATTTGTTGTATTCCAAAAGCTGTTTTGAGCAATCTATATTATTGGCATTATTAAATTTCCACAATATGCCCAGTTCTATAAGTGCATGATTAGAGAGGTTAAGGGACTTATTTGAAGTCATACAGGTCAGAAGGCATTAAGTGGTGAAGCCAGGCTTCTAACCAGGCAGTCTTCTCTTCAACACAATACTGTACTAATGGCACTGGCACTGCCATCCTTCTGGATGATCAAGTAAAAACTGTAGATTTTTCCTGATTTGTCGCTCCTCTATGTTCAATAGCCAGTTCAGCTTCTCTTACTGAATTGTTCCAACATACATCCTGGATCTGCCTCCTTCTTTCCATTCCCCCCTTTACCAAACTAAGCTGAGTCTCCTTGAACTTCTGTAATTTTCCTCTTTCATTTTTGCTCCATACCTATAATCCATTCTCCATACAGCAAAATCAGATTATCTTTTCACAGTGTAAATTATACCAGCTCACTTTTCTGCTCACCACCCTCCACTGGCTTTCCATTAGTCACTTAAAATAAAATTCAAACTCCTTCCCTGACCTACCTAACAAAACCTTTCATAAATCTGTATCATGTATCTTTATCTCTTTGTCTGTTCCTCTTGTACCTATATCTTAGTTCATCTCAAAATGCTCTACATCTCAGTCCCAGCCACTTTTGTTCTTCATACACATGAAACTCATTCTCTTTTTAGATATTTTATACTTGCTGTTCGCTTTGCCTGCCCCAGAGCTGTGTTAGGACTCATTCCTGCCCTTCTAACCTTGGCTTGAACATCTCTTCTCAGAGCAACCATTCATGTTCAACCAATCTAACAAGAACCACCACGTCACAAGTCATGTACTTTTTTAAAAAAATTCTTTGCATTATGTTGATCATACCTGATTATTTCCTATTTATATTTGGATTGTTTGATTTATTATAGTCTGGCTCTCCAAAGCCTAAAACAGTACCTGACACATGAGATTTGTTCAGAAAATATTTGTTGAATGGATTTAATGTGAATCCAAACAGTCAGCAGGTTTTAATCCAATGTGGTCATTGAGTGGAGGGTGAGGCTGAGTTTTAGGCACAGAGGAAAATCTGGGTAAACGACAAAGAAAGAGAGAAGTTCGGTGTGTTAAAGGAGCTGAGTAAACTTGGATGGGATGCTTGGACTAAGGGGTAGGCAATGTCAGATAAGGTTGAAAACAGGCAGCAGGCCATGCAGAATCTCATTAAAGATGTAGGACTTCTAAGAACAATGAGAAACAATGATAGAACATTGAGCAGATAAGTGGCATGATTAGATTTGCATTTCAGAAAGTGTGTTGAGCAGGCCTAGACTTTGATCAACGTTGAAAATCTGCTATGGATACAAAAAATATGGCTTGTGCCTTATTAAAGTGAGATGCTTGGTAGAGGTGAATAAGGCAGATACTCTGCTCACAGAAGATTGAGGGACCAGCTGAAACTTGGCTGACTAAGGTGACTATGGGAATCTGTCTTTTATATAAAAAGCAATATAGAAATTTTGCCAATAGTGGAATGAATGATAATAGAATGAATCAAACCAACATTTTGCATTTTTACCACAGCTGCTTATTTAAATGACTTATTTTGCTTCTAATTATCTTACATCTCTTAATAATGGAATGAATCAAACCAGTATTATGGAGAGCTCTTTTGAATTCCTGCTTTGAAGGAGTGTGAATCAATATGATCTGTATTATTGCAGAGACTGGCCAATATAAGAGACCACAATAAATTACTGTATTATGATGCCTCCTTATTTATCTTTCCATGTTATTAATATGGCCTTATTTAAGCTCTTAGTTGACTAAAAATAAGTTTTGTTTGTTTTTTATTAGTTCTGGGAGGAAGTTGGGAGTATGTGGTTTATAATTTTCTTGAGGTATTAAGATCAGACCTCACAACTTGGAATAAAAATTTCCTTCATTCCTAGTCAAGGCGTTCTTCTGGATCCAGAATTGTACAACTACTTTCCAGCACTCAAAAGTTTGCAACTAACAAACCATAAACAAAAAGATATTCAGTTTCCTTTTCAGAGCAAAAGTCATCATCTAACTCAGTCTTTCATTTATTCATTCAATAATTCAGAGGCATTTGATAAGTGCCCAATATAGGTTCCTATTAGTTTGGGGGGGGGGGGGTCGTCTGTGCTCATAGTGTAAAACAAAACAAAACAAAAATCAGACTCAATCCTTCTTCTCTGGAGAAATATTGACATAAGGTGTATTGACATTAGACAAATTAATAAAACTATTGGTACAAATTTCGGTAAGTCCATTCCAAAAAGATCAGAGTGTTAAGAGAAAGAATATTTGTGGAAGTGAAATGTAGAATGAAGGCCTCAGGAAACATTTCTTTGTACCTCTCACACTAGCATAGTCGTGGTTTTTTGATTTTTGGTTTTTTCCCACCATGCATTTACAAAATTAAATACCAAAAAACAGATAAAATATTTTGAAATAGTTTTAAAAGGATGCAAGATTAGAAGCCAAATAAGCCATTTAAACAAGCAGCTGTGGTAGAAATGCAGAAATACAAACAAACAAACAGACCACCCACAAACAACCAGGCACAATTCTCTATTTAAATTTAATGAGCAAAACTGGTTTGTAAAGTACACATGCACAGTGAAAGGATCCCAGAGGAGTGACTAGTCCTTCACTAGTGGATCTATCGAATGAGAATATAACTGTAGGACTTTCTAGAGACCACTGAAGATTTTTGCCCTCACCTGCCCTATGTTGCCTAGAATAGCCATGCAATGTAGTAAGTTAGTCGTGTAACTGATTTTTTTTTTTTTTTAATGGAGATACAAGTATCTTCTCCCAGTATCAGATTTTTTCCAGTGTGTTCCAAACCAAGTGAGAGCTTGCATTTTGCTTTTTAGTTTAATTTGTTTTCAAAGGATCCTTTCTTTCTCTGATGATCCCTCAATATGAAACCAAAGCTGTACTGCCCCCACCTTCCCAAGACCTAGGGCCATGATTCTTGATATTCTATCTACTTTCACTACTTTGCCTTAAAAAATATACTGCAATTTCATCTGCCAGGACACCCTATAATGTCTTTCTCTTTCTAAAGTTCTTCCTTAAATAATTTACTCCCATAAATATTTGGATATTGTTCCTTTTTCCTTTGTCTTTCTATTTTTAATTGACACAGTTTATTTTAAAAAAATAAAAAACAACACCTTATATTTGTCTCCTTATTTCTATTCCTGTTGCTACTAACCACTCACCTTGATTACCAGGTTTTCTGGCTAACCCCCGAGCCTCCAGACCCAAACTTACATGCCAAATTACCTTAAAAATACCTTAAAGATGTAACAGAACACCAGCTTTCTTTAATTTTTCTCTGCTCTGTATCTCTAAATATTTTTCACCAACTCTGGGACCCATTCCAGATTTTCCTGCCATTTTAGGTCTGCTGAAGTATGTTGCTTCTCTTCTTAGCAAACTGTATCTTCTATTAGTTTCTGGAAAGTCCCTTACAATCAAGCCAGCCTCCTCACTGCCCGCTGGGATCATTTCCAACTGCTTGGTGGCAAAATATACCCACCTTGCCCAATCTACATAGCCCAGCCATTGCCCCACCTTCTACAAAATTCCCTCAAGCTGGATTCATCTATTTCTTCTGTCCTACCTCTACAGCTTACACAGCCTACCCTTCACTTCTGCATGCATAAAACCAACTCCACTTGTTATTTTGTGTGTATTAACTGCTTAATATTGTAGATGCCTTGCCACCCAAACTAGAAAATAAAAACAAAATAAATAGAAATCTGTTTTTCCAATTTCCTTAAGCCTAACACAGTGCACTGCATACCTAATTCAAAAGTCATCAATAAACAGGCAAGTTAATTCACTTTGTCCTATTCTTAGCATACATATGCATGTCCTAGGATACAGAGTAGGTACGAAGAGTGACTGATAGTGGAGAATGTGGGTAGTAAAGAGTACCAGCCATGTGCATGCCAGGCCTCATGTCTAGTCCCATGTCTAGTCCCACAATAGATGAGGTAAGGTCTTGTTGATGGTAGTAATACTTGGCCCCCAATAACAGTAGCACAAAAAGTCCTTGATCCTCTGGAGAGATGCCTTGGGTACTGAAGCCGTAATGCATGACAACAGTAATTTGTTTTAAACTGAGTAGCAATTTTGAATTAATCATACCTTGATGATTTACATTATCCTGTTTCCTGTGTAGCATATGATGAGTGAATATGTTGGTGCTCATGGGCATTAGATAAACATGAATATAGTGATGAAAGACAAGTCTGAATTAAAATACATACAATATTAAAGAAAGGATAACTTGATTTTATGTATGGAAGGGGCTGTGAAATCTGTTTTTAAACTCAGTTTGAAGTTGTTCTTTTGCAAAGTCAAGGAAAAAGCAATTTTGTAGTTTCTTTCATTTTGCCTTTTGATACTTCACCTGTGTTGAATTTAATTATAGGTGCTCAATTATTGCCACAAACAGAGGTTGGGGTGAGAGATCTTATATTGCCTATTGATTACTCACATACCCACCCATTTTATCTAACAGAACAATTAGGACTATAAATTTAATTTTTTTTCTTAGAAAAATTTTCCGAATACAAGACAAGTTATATCTCTCAACTGATCTATGTATGGACAAAGTCACCATTTAAAAACTTCTCTGATGAGCTGAGGCATATTCCTGAGAAAGACATATCCAAGAGAAATATTAATTTCCGTCCTGATATTTGCTAGTTTCTTGCATTTGAGCTTTGCAAAGCAGTACCTTTTCTAGGAGACTCAGTTCTCTTAAGAGACTATGTAACATATTCAAACAGAAGTAAGTTATTTAAAAAAATTTGTGTTAATATCATTATAATTTGCAGCATTTTTTTCCTGGCAGAAAAGAGTATGTCATAATTTTTTGTCATTTAATTATGCTAGAAATAAGTTTTTTGACTTTGAATGAAAATAAGCTTTAAGAAATATGCATTCTTCCCTTTTAACATAAATAAAAAGATTGCTTAACTAGGTAGTGTTTTCCCTTGAAATATATCACAGTTGAATCTGTCTAAAGTCAATAAGAAATATGTTTTTCAGAATGTGTTTTTGACCCTTCTGTTTTAAAGCTCATCTGTAATATTTACAAAAGCAGACAGTTTATAGTCTACAGTTCATATTTGGGTTTATTTTCTAGAAGATGTTTAGAAGGACATCAGGCATGTGTAATTTTTCCCTGGTCCCAGACAATTCTGCATGCGAATGAGTACTATCCACATATTTTCTTAATAATATTTTGTCATAATTTGTATAATTGTGATATTTAGAAAGGTAATTAACTGTATATTTAGTAAACTTACATATTTTTACCTTTCCATTTTCCAGAGAGTATTTGTGACAGGTTACGAGAGTATATACAATAAAATTACAATAAAAATGAATCAAGTCTAGAGAAAAGAGAAGATCTGGCAAAGACAAGAAAACATAATCTCAAAACGCTTCTAGGTTGATGATTTGCACTCTGATTTGGAAACTCTGCCAAGAGTTATTTATTTCTCACTATCAGAAGGGATGTAAAACAGAGAAATCAGAGGTATTCTAAGCACTAATTTTTTCAAAAGAATTTTCTCACATGGGAGTTTATATTAGGGGACAATTATAAAAATAGAATTCTATGGTGAAATGTTTAAAAATAAGCAGCCCAAATCCTGTTGTTTAAGTTTGGTCATGCATCATACTTAAGTGTGTTTTATTTACCTGTAATCACCTACTCTATGCGTTACCTCTTCTCTGCTTGTCACTGGAATCCAGTGAAAGGGATCTTTCAGATTCAGAGAAGGTGGGGGCAGGGGAGATTGAAAATAAAGCCATGTAGAGAGATGGATTTTCATACTACACTATTATGTATTCTATTGGTAAATTTCCTAATTGGATATTTGTTTTGTATGAGAAAACTACCAATTATTTTACTTAGTTAACTGATAAGTATGGAAAGACAGAGTCTGTAGGTTTCTATAAAGAAGAGCTTTTCTGTGGCTGGCCCAGATCATCTGCTCTTTTTAAGAGGAGAGGATAATTTACTATTTTCTTTTTTAAAAATGGAATCATATGATCAAGAACCCAAATTTGTTGTTTTCTGTCACTCTCTTAAAAAGATCAACTTGTTATATTCTTCTTCTTTTCTCTTTCCTGTCCTTTGCTTTTGGTCCAGTTTTTACATAGAAGCAAAAAAGTCTTTTTTTTTTTTTTTCTGAAATAGAATTAAAATTGGGTAATTACAATGTAATATCATGGGACTTAACGCTATATGTCAGTGGTTTCAGTAAGCTCTAAAAAATCCAGTTAAAAATATCTTCACCTTTTGTTAAAGTTTTGTGTATATGTGTATCTTTTATAGTTTAAAGAATTGATCTATTATTCTAGTCTTGAATCTTGCAAAACTTACAGACCTAATCTTTATTCCTTTTAGAAACCTCCCTATTAACTTTGCTTCTGGATCAGATGTCTAGTAGAAATATAATGCAGTCATACATGTAATTTTAAATTTTATAGTGGCTACATTAAAGAAAAGTAAAAAGAAAGACAAAATTACTTTTAAAAATTATTTTACTTAGCCTAATATTCCATTCAGCCAAAATGTCATCAATTTTAGATGGAATCGACATAAAATTATTAATGGAACACTATGCATTTTTCACTCATTAAAATACTTTTATACTTATGAAACATCTCAATTCAGATGCTACATTTCCAACAGAATAAAGTGGTCCTGCAAAAATAATGCAGTTGTGTCAGAAAACAATACTTGACACTGCTTTACTCTTAAAATTTTAAATCAACTAAAATGAAATAAAATTAGAATTACAGTTCTTCGATCACACAGGTCACATTTCAAGTACTCAAAAGTCTAATGTGGAGAGTGGCTACTTACTGGACAGTACAGCTCCAGATGGTAGTTACTTTGCTTTTTTTTTTTTTTTTTATTATAGTCACCTGTTTGGTGAATTTTTGAAGCAAGAACCCTCATGAATATATCTATAAATTATATTCCATATACCATGGTATTAATGGGTTATGTATTATAAAAATACACAGAAGATGGAAATTTTGAAGATGAAACAGCACTTTAAAATAATGAGTTATCTTACTCATTTTTTAAAAAATTATTTTACTGAACTAAAGTTGATGCATAATGTTACATTAGTTTTGGGTGCTTATTCATCTTTTTAAACACATCTTTTTAATTTAAAGCTATATGCTTAAACAGGCCTTATTATTATTATTATTATTTTTAAAGATTTTATTTATTTATTTGACAGCGATCACAAGTAGGCAGAGAGGCAGGCAGAGAGAGAGAGAGAGGAAAGCAGGCTCCCCGCTGAGCAGAGATCCTGATGTGGGGCTCGATCCCAGGACCCTGAGATCATGACCTGAGCTGAAAGCAGAGGCTTTAACCCACTGAGCCACCCAGGCGCCCCCAGGCCTTATTATTTTTAAGATATCAGGTTTACATTTTGTTATACAGAGATTTGGAAGACTGTTTCTAAGATCACTTAGTATTTAGTTTTAATGACTGTTAGAGCTAAAAGAAGATGATTTAAAGAGACACCAAAGTACACATTTAAGGAGAAGTTCAATGTTATCATAATGTATTTTAAACAAAATAACAATCTTCCTGATAGTTCTGAAGACTAAATTCTTGATAGATAGGACTAAATTGTCATAGTTTCCACCTTAGAAGGTGACTTTGAGCTCATTCTTAACACATTCACACACAAAAAGTTTCAGCTTTGTCCTTTTTATGACTTACTGGTACCTGTGACATCTTCAATCTGTAGTTTATTTGCAGAAATCTTTTGAAGCCACTGCCCTCCCCGTCCAGTGACTGTGAATGTTATTGTAATTAGATAACATAAATGACACATTTACCTAAGCTGGCTCATGTAATTTGCAACATGCCTTACAACAATGGAATAAACACCTCAATAAGTCTAGTTATTATTTGTCATCATATTATTGACTATATTGCCCAGGCCGCATATTACATCCCCATGACTTATTTGATAAATGGAAGTTTGTATTTCTTGATCTCCGCCACCTATTTCATCTTCCCCAGTCTTTCTCCCCAGTGGTAATCATCAATTTGCTCTATCTATGAATATGGGTTTTATTTTGTTTTGTTGGTTTGTTTTGCTTTTAGATTCCACATATAAGTGAAATCATGCAGTATTTGTCTTTCTCTGTCTGACGTATTTCCCTTAGCATCAATACCCCTAAAATTCATCCATGTTGTGGAAAATGGTGAGATGTCATTCCGTTTTATGGCTGTGTAGTATTCCAATGCGTATATGTAATCATTCTTTAGTTGTTCATCTATCAGTGGACAGTTTGGTTGTTTCTGTACTGGCTTTGAAAATAATACTCCAGTAAACATAGGAGTACATATATCTTTTTGAATTTAGTGTTTTTATTTTTTTTTGATAAATATCTAAGAGTAGAGTTGCTGGATCATGCGGTAATTCTATTTTTAATTTTTTGAGGAACCTCCATACTGTTTTCCGTAATAACTGCACCAGTTTACATTTCCATCAACAGTGCATGAGGGCTCCCTTTACTATATGTTCTCAATAGCAGTTAACATTTGTGTCTTTTTGACAGTGACCATATGTTGGTGTAAGGTGATATCCCATTATATTTTTTATTTTCATTTCCCTGAAGATTAGTGATATTGTGCAGCTTTTCACATACCTGTCGGACTTTTGTATGCCTTCTTTGGAAAAATGTCTGTTTATATCCTCTTCCCATTTTGTACTCTTTGGGATTTTTTATTATTGAATTGTATGCATTCTTTATATATTTTAGATATTAACCCCTTATTGGATCTATGCTTTGCAAATATCTTCTCCCGTTCAATAGATTGTCTCATTTGTTGATGGTTTCCTTGGCCATCCAGAAGCTTCTTAGTTTAATGATGTTTTGTTTGTTTGTTTTTGCATTTGCTGCCCTTAACTTTGGAGTCACTTCCAAAAGATATCTCTAAGACCAATGTCAAGGAGCTTACTGCCTATGTCTTCTTCTAGGAGTTTTATGGTTTCTTAAATCCAGGTCTTTAATCCATTTTGAGATAAATTTTGCATAATGTATAAGATAGTGGTTCATTTTCATTCTTTTGCAGGTAGCTGTTCAGTTTTTTGGAGACAGCTGTGTTCACTGCTACACCACCAATACACAAATAACACCATTTATTTAAATGATTGTCCTTTTCCCATTGTATATTTTTGGTTCCACTTGCATAAATTACTTGACCATATATGCATGGGTTTATTTTTGTGTTCTCTATTATGTTGCATTGATCTATGTGTTTTTTTTTAAATGTTAAAACATACTATTTTGATTATTATAACTTTGTAATATAGTTTTAAATCCAGGAACATGATACCTCTAATTTTGTTCTTTCTTAAGATTGCTTTCAATGTGCCCTGTTTTTTGTGGTTCCATACAAGTTTTAGAATTATTCATTCTACTTCTATGAAAAGTGCCATTTGAATTTTGATAGAGGTTGCCATGAATCTATAGATTGATTTGGATAGAATAGGTCTTTTAACGGTATTAATTCTTCTAATCCATGAGCATGAAATATCTTTTCATTTATTTGTGTTTTCTTTCATCAATATCTTTATATTTTTCAGTGTACATATTTTTAACCTTCTTTGTTAAATTTATTCCTAGGTATTTTATTCCTTTTGATGCAATAATAAATGGAATTGTTTTTTTGGATTTCTGTTTCTGATATTTCTTTTTTTTTCTTTTTTTTTAAAGGTTTTATTTATTTGACAGAGAGAGATAACAAGTAGGCAGAGAGGCAAGCAGAGAGAGAGAGAGAGAGAGAGAGGGAGGAGGAAGCATGCTCTCTGCTAGCAGAGAGCCCGATGCAGAACTCGATCCCAGGACCCTGAGATCATGACCCAAATGAAGGAAGAGGCTTAATCCACTGAGCCACCCAGGCAGCCCCTCTTTCTGATATTTCATTGTTATCATATAGAAATACAATAGAGTTTTCATATTAATTAATTGATTTTGTATCCTGCAACTTTACTGAATTCATTTATTAGTTTTAATAGTTTTTTGGTGGAGTCTCTAGGGTTTTCTATGTATAATATCATTTGTTCTGCTTTTTCTAGTTTCTTTAGGTGTGAAGTTAGATTGAGATTTTCTTGCTCTTTGAGTTAGGCCTATATTTCTAGTTACTTCCTTCTTTTGGATGCATCCCTTAGATTTTAGCATGTCTTTTTTCTGTTTCCATTTGTCTTTACTTATTTAAATTCGCCCTTTGATTTTTTCGGTGACCAATAGTTGTTGGGTAGCGTGTTATTTAATTTCTTCATATCTGTGAGTTTTTCAGTTTTTTCCTTTCATTTGATTTCTAATTTCATACTTTTGTGCTCAGAAAAGATGCTTGATATGACGTCAGTTTTCTTGAATTTATTAAGATTTGTTTTGTGGCCTAACACAATCTATCCTGGAACCAAGTACACTTGAGAAGAATATGTATTTTGCTGCTTTTGAGTGAAATGTTCTGTATGTGTCTCTATTAAGTCCATCTAATCTAATTTGTCATTTAAGGTCAGTGTTTTCTTACCGATTTTCTGTCTTGAGGATCTACCCATTGATATAAGTGGGATATTAAAGCCCCCTAGTATTATAGTATTACTATCAGTTTATAGTTACTCTCTTTTTCTTTCTTCTCTTTTTCTCTTCCTTTGTGGTATGATGTCCTTCTTTAGTGCTATGTTTAGATTGCTTTCTTACTTTCTTTTGTGTATTTACTATACATTTTTGCTTTGTGGTTACTCTGAGGTTCACATGTAACATCCCATGTATATAGCAATCTATTTTAAGTGGAAAGCAACTTAAATTTGAACACATTTCAAAATTGTACATTTTTACTCCCCCCAACCCATATTTTATATTTTTGGTGTTATAGTTTACCTCTTTTTATTTGTAATCCCTTAATTAATTTTATAGTTTTAGTAAATTTTACTTCTTTTGTCTTTTATCCTTCATACTAGATTTATGAGTGACCTCTCCACCACCTTTACCATATATTCACCTTTTCCAGGGACTTTTTATTTTTGTGTGTTTTCTTGTTGTTAATTAGTACCATTTATTTTCAGCTTAACAAAGTCCATTTCAACATTTTTTACATGACCAGTTGAGTGTTGATGAACTCCTTTAGCTTTGGCTTGTCTGAAAAATTCTTTATCTCTTCTTCAATTTGAATAATTTGCAGAGTACAGTATTCTTGGGTAGAAATGTACCTTTTAGAACTTTTAATGTGGCGTGCCACTCCATTCTGGCCTCTGAAGTTTCTACTGAAAAATTTGGCAATACACTTAGGAACTTCCCTTGGACGCAACAATTTGTCTTTCTCTTGTTTTTAAGATTCTCTTTATTTTTAAGTTTTGACATTTTAATTATAATGTGTCTTGGTGTAAATCTGTTTGGGTACAGTATATTTAGAATGCTCTGGGCTTGAATGTCTGTTTTCTTCCCTGTATTAGGGAAGTTTCCAGCCATTATTTCTTTGAATAAGTTTTCTGCCCTTTTGTCTCTCTTCTGGGAGCCTTATAATGGGAATGTTCTTTTGCTTGATGTTTTTCTATTGGTTTGTTAAATCATCTTTAGTTTTTGTTTCTTTGTTTGTTTGTTTTTTAAGATTGTATTTATTTATTTGACACAGAGTGGTCACAAGTAGACAGAGAGGCAGGTAGAGAGAGAGGGGGAAGTAGGCTTCCCGCTGAGCAGAGAGCCTGATGCAGGGCTCCATCCCAGGACCCTGGGATCATGACTTGAGCTGAAGTCAGAGGCTTTAAACCACTGAGCCATCCAGGCGCCCCTGTTTTGTTTTGTTTTGTTTTTAATTCTTTTTTTTTTTTCTTTTTACTGCTTTGGGTGAATTCCAGTGTTTTGTTTTCCAGTTTACTGATTTGTTCTTCTGTTTCATCCAGTCTGCTGTTGAACCCTTCTAGTATATTTTTTATTGTAATTATTATATTCTTTATTTCTGTGACTTGTGTTTGGTACTGTGAAATATATATATATATTCTCTTGGCTGAAATTTTCACTGTGCTCATCCATTCTTCTCCCAAGTTTGGTGAGCATGTTTAGGACCATTACTTTGAGTTCTTTATCAGGCTGATTACTTACCTTATCATTGAAGATCTTTTTCTGAGGTTTGGTCTCATTCTGTCATTTGGAACATGTTCCTCTGTTTCTTCATTCTTCTTGACTCTGTGTTTGTTTCTATGTATTGGGTGAAACAGCTACCTCTTTCCATCTTGATGTGTGGGAAACCCGAACCCCGTCTGTCAGGCTGAAGCTCCAGCATAAGTAACCGAGCCTTTCTTAGAGGAAGACTAGGAGCATGTTTCTGGCTATCTGTGCAGTATCCTGGGTGTGTGGCCTGCCAAGACTTTTTTCAAAATGTCGTAGTCCCTTGGAGCTCAGAATGTCAACCCTCTTTGCTACCAGGGCCAGGTGAACATGGAGCACCCTGCGTGTGGTTTGTGCATGTCTGTGGAGTTTAGCAGGGCCACTGGGAGGAGGGCATGCTCACCATCATCAGAAAAGCAACAGTAAAATGTCTTGGTTGCACAGGCCCACAAACTTCAAAGTGTTAACTCTTTCTGTGTGCATGTGCTCACCCAGTTTGGGGGCAAGAGAATGCCATGGCTATCTGTGCTCAACCATCCCAGCCCAGGAGCAGGGGATGACTGCAACTGCCCATGTTCTCCTGCTTCAGGAAGGAGGCAGGACAGTACAATGACTGCTTGCCTCTGCCTATCCTGGCAAGGCAGTAGAAGTGCGTTGTCTGAGTGCACCTGCCTGTACTAGCAGGGTAGGTAAAGAGCACACAGTCAGTACCTCCAACTCCGGAGAGAGCCCCAGTTGTCTCCTGCCTGCCCAGCAGATGCCCCCAAATCAACAAATGAATATCCTTCAAGTACATTCTAGGGGCTTTTCACACTGATGCTTTTGCTCTGTATCCTCAGGTGATTCAGGCCATATGTGAGCTCTTTAAAAGGGGAATCGGTTTCCCACAGCACTTTGGGCCCATAGCATATCAACCCCACTAGTTTTCTAAGTCAGACGTTTTTCAAAGTTCATCTCTCCAGTACAGATTCCAAGGGTTAGGATGCCTATTATGGGGCATCAACCCTTTGTTCCCATTGGAGAAGCTCTATTGGTAAGACTCTTCCCTGTGGGGCCCAGTGGCAACAATAGGGTTTTTTGCTGAGACTATGTCTCTCATACCCCTCTCAGTGTAGTCCTTTAATCCTTTGTCATGGAGAGTAGTTCATCTAGTTTTCAGATCTTTTTCAGAGGGAAATGATTCATATGTAGCTGTAGATTTGGTGCGTCTGTGGGAGGAGGTGAGTTCAGGATCTTCTATGCCTCAATCTTGGAACCCCCTCAAACACCATGATATTCTTAAAGCAGATTCAAAACTTTATATGGGTTCTTTCAGCTTTGTGAATATATAAAAACTCCATCCAACAATCTGGCAGTCTTAAAGTAGGCCCAAATAGCCACTTAGACCTCCTCAAACTGTGCCCAAGAGAAGAGCACAGAAAAACTGTGCCAACTAAAGAACAAATGTAAGAGTGGGGGGAATTAAGATCTCTATTTTAAAAATATTCCTCATTTTCATTCACTTCATAAGAATTCAAAGTATGCTTTATTACATTTCAGACTATGATACTCTGCTTAAAGGGACTGAGAAAGCCTTTTAGCAAAAACAACAACAACAACAACAACAACAAAAACAAAAAAACCAAAACCAGTTTTATGGAATGCTTTAAAATGTTGGTAGTATGATTAATTTTTATTTATTTTTTAAAACTAAATTCAAAGTCTGACCATTTATTTTTAAATGCCGTGATGATAATGACTGATAGGAAAGATTTTTTTCATATTTTGTGATAGGAAAAAACATAAAAATATGCCATTTCTTTCTATTTCAACTTGATTGTGGGTTTTATATCATTTGTTCAGCCTTGCTATTTTTGTAGTGGCTCATATCAGTAAAATATATTCCATACTTAAAATTTTCTCTTTTATTCTGTTTCCCCCCCAAATATAAAGCCTTTTATTAGTCAAAAGTAATTGATGTTTACACCCTGTTCTCCAAAGCTCAGGAAATTCTCAGCCAAATTAGTTGGATGATGATCTCTATTCAATGTGATTTTTATTTACATGGTGCTTGGTATACTGTCTTCTGCTAATGAGAAATAGATCGGCAAGATTAGATTTAAAGAATGGTAAAATTGAAATCTCCATACTCCTCTTTTTGATCTTTTATATCAGATCCTAAAAGGCTTGAGGTGTTCCAGGTGAAAGATTAGTAATCTTCAACTATAATGTATTCTCTATAGGTAGAGAATATTAGTGGTTTAATATGACAAAATTTCTACTTTCTCGCTAAAATTCTTCTAGTGATACAGACAACCCTCTTATCAGCTGTCCTCCATGTGACATTTCTGTAACTCAGACTGCCTCGATCTTCCTACTCATTACCCAAAGAAGAGGAAGATCACAGAATTGCACACAATCTTTTCATTGCCTCAGCTCAAAGTAAATGATGGCATTGGCCAGAACAAGTGGTATGGTTCCTCCTAACTACAAGAGAACTGGTAAATATGGGGAAGCAGTAGTTTGGGTTATGGTCATTACTGTTATGGGTCATTACTGTTTCTGCCACAGTGCCTTTGTCATTTAAAGCAACATTTGAACTTCATGTGTCTGATTTCTCAGAGGTTTATTCTGAGGTTCCATATGAATATTTTGTAAAATCTAGTTTTTAGGGTTTTGAAAATAAGGGCTTCTGGTAAAGGTTTTAATTATGTTTCATTCCTTTGAAAAACTATTACTAAATGATTAACTTATTCTAGGTAGACACAGGGGATAAAGAGGAGTACTTAGCTTTCTGCATTCAAGAAGCTTGCTTAGGGGCAGCTGCGTGGCTCAGTAGGTTAAGCCTCTGCTTTCGACTCAGGTCATGATCCCAGGGTCCTGGGATCAAGGCCCGCATCAGGCTCTCTGCTCAACTGGGAGCATGCTTCCTCCTGTCTCTCTCTGCCTGCTTCTCTGCCTATTTGTGATCTCCCTCTGCCAAATAAATAAATAAAATCTTTAAAAATAAAAAAAGAAGCTTGCTTATTTGTTGAAAGTATATGTAGACCTATAAATTATATTGATAAATACATTCTCTCATTTATTCAACAAGCATTTGTTTATCACCTATTAGATGTTGAATCTTAAAATAGGGATCAGGACAAATTCTATGGTTTATAATGACTATGGGAAGAAGTACATAGGGAATAAACACACTAGAAAAAAATTTATACGAGAGAGTACTAAGTATTGTGAGGAAAATATAAATTGAAGCTAGAAAAAATACTTTACATTAAGTAATCAGAAAAGAATGACCTAAAATAGGGCCATTCATGCTGAGACCTGAGGAACCAGCCATTCTAATATCTAGCAACACAACATTCTATGGGGGAAGACCAGAAAAGACCAAATTTTTAAATTGTAATTAATTAATCTGTGGAAGGTTGACCAGAGACACTGAGCACAATGTATCAGGAGTAAAATGGTAGGGAATGAATGTGTTGATGGAGGCAAAACCCTGATCTTATAGGGACTGTAAGTGGAAGTAAGGATTCTAGAGAGGAGATACAAATAAGCAAATTGGTCCTATTTTCTTAGAGTTGGACAGGGAGTCAATTAGAAAAACTGTTTGGGAAAGAAGATGGATGATCAGGATTTTAAAGAATGGAATATGAGTCAGCTGGCCCAGAAGAGTTGAGGGTCAGTATGTGAAAGGAACAGTATACCACACATTATTATTAGAATGAAACTGAGAGGAATGGAATAGTAAAGATATATCTGACTGTGCTGAGAATTTGAAGGCATGGACAACAAAAAAACAGCACCTTAAGGCTCCCATCTTATCTTTCTGTGTCCCACAAAAATATAAGGGAAACAAAATTGTATCATTTCACACATTAACATTTCACTTGTCTAAAGAAAAGAAAATTAAAGGATATTTTATAATTTTCATAATCTTGAGTTTGCTAAAATTATTTCATTTCTACGATTGGAGCTTCATTATATATATGTACAGTGGCATGATTTGAGTTGCTGTCATATCATGAAGACACTTATTTAAAGTTTATTAATTTTGACATTGCAGCTTTTTTTCTGCAATGTGAATCTTGCCACATTTTTCAGGACTTAAACAGTTTTGGAGGCCCTTTAAAAGCTTATGAGGTTTTTAAAAAAGAGGGTGCTGCTGAGAGTGTATGACTGGAAACAGAGACCCTCACTTTTATGTAACAAAGACAGGTGCTTCCCAAGTAGTAAAAGCTCTAACATTCAACCCAGGTCACAGGATAGTCTTTCATGATAGATGCTATTTTTAGATCTAGGGGACACAGAGGCAAATCAGAGGCAAAATTCTCTTCCCTGTTGTGCCTCATATCCTAGTGAGGAGAAAAAAGAAATAAACAAAATAAAATATAAATAAAATATAGAGTATGTTAGATACTGATAAGTGGTGAGGAGAAAAATACATCATAGAAGGTAGATGGGAAACTTGGTTAAAAAGGTAATGAATTTTAATTGGGTAGCTAGAGAAGGCTTTCAATAAAGATCTGATGGAGAGACTATACCAATAGACACATGGGAGAAGAGTATTTTAGGAAGAGGAAAAAGAAAAGTGGGAGAGATGAACTAAGAGGGACTCAAGTGTTCAAGAAATAGTGACTGAGACTGCAAATGAGTGGGATAGGCCCTGGAGAGTAACTGAGGGCAGATGAGGTACAGCCATCTTTAGAAGAATTTGGCTTCTTCTTTTTCTCCTTCTTCTTCTTCTTCTTCTTCTTCTTCTTCTTCTTCTTCTTCTTCTTCTTCTTCTTCTTCTTCTTCCTCTTCTTCCTCTTCTTCCTCTTCTTCCTCTTCTTCTTCTTCTTCTTCTTCTTCTTCCTTTTCTGAGTAATTTGGGAAGGCACTGAAGAGTTCTGCAAAGGAATGTCATGACCTGAATTACATTTCATCTGTTATCCTTTGGCTTCTGTGTTGTGAATAGATTGGAAGGGAACAAGAGTGTAAACAAAACAGCCAGGTGGAAGGCTACTGTAATAATCCAGGCAAAATATCGTGGTGGTTTGGACCAGAGTGGTAAGTGTTGAGGCTGTGAGAAATGGCTAGATTCTGCATGTTTTTAAAGCAGAGCTGACAAGTGCCGAGTGGAAGAGTCATGATGGTTCCAAGGTTTTGTCCTTAGCCACTGCAAGAGGAACTTCTCATATTCTGAGAAGAAGAAAATGGCGCAAAGAACGATTTTATTTTGTGGTGGCAAATCAGGAGCTCAGTTTTGGAGCTCAAGTTTAAAATGTCTCTTAGGTGTCAAAGTAGAGGTTTCTACTTGGTAATTGGGGATACAAGTCTGGAGTTGAGAGGAGAGGTTTGGACTAGAGGGAGAAAAATTGGGAAAATTATTGGGTTTCCATAATCTAAATAATCATGACTTTCAGGGTTTGAGTTTCTGGGTAGAGTTTAACTGTTATGTTTTCTCAAATCCTTTTCAATTAGATTTCCATTTATTATTCTATTCTAACAGTTAATATTCAGCCCTTTTTATTTAAAGTTTGGCCTAGAATATAAATCATATATCTAATGGCTTTTAAGAACTATGTAATGTTTTCTTCTTACATATAGAAAATAGTTCATTCTTCCCAAGATGCCCTGCTGAGTGGTCATAATATTTTCCAGATGAGTTTTACCAGGTTATAGAATTACTGGAGCTGATATCAAGTCTTTAGTTTTAATCAATTTATCAATATATTTCAATGTGTTTTAATCATGTTCACTTGGACTTAATCTGAACATGTTAAAAAGATACCTTTTTAGTATGGTAAGCTATGCATACAACCCAACCTGTACTCATCAAGATTTATAATTCCCTAATTTCGTAGGTCAGTTAATAGGATTCCCATTCAGCTCCCAGGCTGTCATAACTTATGACATTCAAGTGTATGTTTTGGTATGGTTTTAGCCAAGGGAAGTCATGTAGCTAGTGAAGCAGAGAGAGGAAGGAAGATTGCCATACTTGAATCTGTACCATCAAAGTGACAAAATGGGTCTATAATAAACAATAGGTTAGTGCTTGATATGCCTACAGCATCAATTGCAATGCACAACAGGCAAGTTATTTATGAAATGAGCCTCTTGAAAATATATAGCTCTTATAATATGAATCTCATTTCTATGTCCTTTCCAACAAAATAGATTGGCATTATCCATCTATTTAGAACACATGGTTGCTTTATTATTTTTTAAAATATGATGACATCATATAGCTATAAAATATTGAAGAAATCTAATCTATGTAACAAATGGAACACAACTTTTTAAAAAATCTCTGTTGTGATATTTGGGTTTTTACAATTTAGGAAAAAATGTGATTTTCTAGAAACAAAGCAGCCTAGTAGTGTTATTTGTATATTATTTGCATTATATATAGAAATAATACTAATGATGAATTAACTGTCATATGCCTGTATTGGCTATAAACGTTGATAAGTATAACAAATACTCTAGGAGGACCATGTGAATAACTAGTCCATGTTTACCTTGTATTCCTGAGATCTTTATTTACTTTTACATTTACATAAGGATTGAAACTCAGAACTTTCAAGAAGACTGATGCAGAGTAACATCAATAAAGGATATACTTGACCATGAGCCTTCTTTCATAGGTATAGACAGATCATTTCAGATTTGATCTAGAGTTATAGTTCCTAACGTGGTCCATTCCAATATCCTCTTTAAAAGCCAAAGCTTTCAATCATCCTTTTAACTGTCCTAGGAAAAAAAATCGTGTTTATTATTGTATTACCTACTTACATATACTTTAAAATATAGCAGCCACTTTTCTATCTATAAAATAAAAGACATAAAAGGAAAATAACTTTTAAAGAAATATGTGTTCCAAAGTGCAAATTTTGCATCAGGACTATGCTACAAAATATAGTGAAGAATTTGTATGTCTTCCCCTATATGTACAACCACTGTGAATGTACAACTACTATGAACACACAACCAGAAAGGCAGGCTGATAGAGCTGGTGTCTCAGACACCATTAGTGGCATTATCATTGGGTGATGCCGTTTTCCAAAATAGAATAAAAGTCTTGATAAGTTTTCAAATAAAGCAAAGTATAATATTTGTACTCTGTACAAAATATCATAACTGTTGTTTTTCTTGCCAATAGGGCATTTTCATTTTGCATGATAGTGCCATGCAGTGCATGGCTCTCTAGCCCGCAATATAAGTTAAAAATATATTTACAAATTTGTCAAATCTTTAAATTGACAACACTTGATCTAGAATTTGGGGAGACTTACTACAGGTTCTTGTTGCCTGCCACAGCCGTACATCATTTATTGTAATTCAATAGTAAGACATACACAATCTGAACAGAAATATTTAGATTCCCTTTTCTTTTTGTTGTTTTTCTCATTTGCTTTAGAATGGCCAACTAATCTTTAATTATCACTAGTCTTAGTAGAGCTTGCTCTATGTTCTACTTTATTCTAAAATGAAAGTGATTTCTCCTGACCATTGAATCACTAAAGTTCTCATGTTTTTTCCAACACATGTACAACATTCTACTAAAATTGGAAAACTTGCCTTACATTGCCTATTCAACTTATTGTTTTTCCCTATATTTCACTACATCATTCCTCCTCAGTTCTTTACCACATAATATAGGATTATTATCTTCTATTATTTGCTACTCTTTAGTCATGCCAGTTCTTGTATCTTTACCCCTACAAAAAGAAATCCCTCAGTTTGAGCCTAAAGTTTGCTAGAACAGCTTTTATAAGCATTAAAAACTAAAAGACATGTGTGAAATACTTACCTCCTTTTAAAGAACAGAAAGATTATTCAAGATATAGAATACCACCATTAGTTATCAAAACTAATACTTTTTTGAGTTATTAAATTTTGTTAATTAGTCAAGTATGAAAAGAGTTAACTTCTAAGCCACATTAAAGTATATTATTATAATTAGTTTTTATTTTAAAAGTAATTCTTGTGTATAGTAAAAATAAATAAATAAAGATTAGAAAAGAGTTCTGGGGATGCCGGGGTGGGTCAGTCGGTTAAGAGGCTGCTTTCAGCTCAGGTCATAATCCAGCATCCTGGGACTGAGTCCCACATCGGGCTCCTTGCTCTGGCAGAGAGCCTGCTTCTCCTTCTGCCTCTACCTGCCTCTCTGCCTGCCTGTACTCTCTCTCTCTGACAAATAAATAAATAAAATCTTTAAAAAAAAAAAGAGTTCTGAACATAGTACTTCCTTTTACCCCAGATTCATAATCTTTGACTTAAAAAATTTTTTATATAGTCAAATTTACATTATTTTCCTTTGTGCTTTCAGTGTTCTATGTCTTACTTCAAAAACCAAGATTATTTGGCCTTTATAAAAAATATTTATTTATTTATTTGAGAGAGAGAGAGCATACATAAGTGAGTAGAGGAAGGCAGAGGGAGGAAATCTCAAGATGACTCCCCACTGAGTGTGAAGCCCAGCATGGGTATTGATCTTATGACCCCAAGATCGTGACCTGAGCCAAAACCTAGTCTGATGCTCAACCAGTTGAGCCAGCCAGGAACCCCTATTTCATCTTTATAAACCAGTCTAAGATTATTTTTCAAATAGTATTTTTATAAATAATTTCCTAAATGTTTCATAATTTTTTTGGTTTATTTTTCAATCAACATAATTGTTCTAGGATTTATTTTGGCATATGGGAAATAGGATTTGCTTTAGAATGTGGAAAATAAAGACCAAACTTTTCCCCTAAAAATCATGTTTTCCTCAAATGGTAGACCCAATGTCATTTTTTATTACTTCATCTTTTTCCCTTTAATTAAAAATGCAAACTGTTAATATTCCAAACTTGTATTATGTTCACAGATACATTCATATTCTGGACTTTCTGCTCTGTTTTTTAGATTAACTGTGTATACATACACCATGCTGAAGTTATTGATTGTTTAGTTCTATTATATATTTTGAAGTTGGGCATAGCTAGTCCCTGTCCATTATTACTTTATTATTATTATTTTTTTTTAGAAAACTGACCTTCTCCATGTAATATTTTTCTATATGAATTTTTGACTTATCTAATCCAATTTAAAATTTTTATATTTTTATTGGGATTTTATTAAACATTTACTTAAGAAAGAGCACCTTTCATGATATCGAGTTATTTTATAGAAAACAGATGTAGTTTTCCATTTGTTCAAATAGAGCTTATTTGTTTAGTGGATTTTCACATTTCCAAATGACCTAAAATTCTGCATTCTGTAACAATGATTATCCCCCTCAGGAACTTGTCTTTTCCAAACACCATGCTACAAGATTTAAGCATTTTATCTCATTTAATTCTTGGACCATGTATTTACTTAAGTGAGGAAATTAAGCATTGGAGAAGTAACTTACACATATTCACAGTTGAGTAGGAAGCAGTGCTGGTTATCAAAGCCAGGTCTACATGAACTCCAAGGTCATGCTCTCCCTTTACTACACTAAACCCTATTCAATCCCTCTCACTTATCAAGGGGGAAAAAAAGGCAAAGTGTATCTGCAAACTGATGAGAAGATGTAACAAAGAAGAAATCTTGTGGATTTCACTTGAGAAAATCACTATGTTCTCCATTATACCAGAAGCAAACCAGAACAAAAGTCAATCATTGCTCTGTAGACAAAATATGTAGGCTGCCCTATTCTGCCAGTGAATACTTACCTGAATTTTTTGATAACCAGTAATGTCCCTTAATATACCCCAGGAGGAAATATTTTTTACTAATAAGAAGAGTTTTCCCCTACTATATTTGTCTATTTGTACCACTGTAATTTGTCTTGAAGTTGGTAGTGATTTTTCAGTTGACTCTAAGCATTATAAATATTCTATCATAAAAAACATTGTTATAAATTTTTCCTGTACTTTCATATGTGGTTAGTGTTTCATTATCGTATCACAAAAGAAATCATAAGTATTGGTTGTGCATAGACAAAAAGAATAGCTCCTCAGTAGAAGATCTGTTTAATTTGTAATTGAAAATTTTCCTTGCTAAAATTTTCCTGGAGTGTTAAGTTAATTTTGCAACAGAATTTAAGTTACAAATATTTTCTCTGGGAATGCATTTCATTGTCAGTGATTTAAGTCAATGGATTATTCATTTTTGTAAACATATATATTGAATAATACCTGTTATTGTATGCAATATATAAATAGAAAATAACATATTCAGTGTTTTACACATGCATGCGCACAGACACACATATACTCTTTCATCTATGCCCTCATCTGTCCCCAAGAATAAGTAAAATAATATTTGGTTGCAACAGATACATAAAACTTGAGTTTTCATTTTGTTTTATTTATTTTAAAGATTTTATTTATTTATTTTGAGAGAGCAAGAATGTACATGTGCATGGGGAAGGGCAGAGGGAGAGGGAGAAAGAATCTCAAGGAGACTCCATGCTAAGTGGCAGGGCACAAGCAACCAATGTGGCTGAGATCACAACCTCAACTGAAATCAAGAGGTGGAAGCTTAACAGACTGAGACACCCAGGTGCCCCAAAACTTGAGGTTTTTAAATATTGAATTAAAGGTTTTGGCACCCCCCCAAAAACATACTGAATTAAAGTCATGAATCATAAGAATTTTTTTTTTTTTTCTGGGAGTGAAAGAAGCTGTCTCTTGTTGAATCTTGAATATGAGAAGCTTAGAACAGAAAAATAAGTAGAACTCAATGGACTTAAGGAAGTTATAAGAATAACATTGACTTATAATTTTGGTATTATGGATTATTTTCACAGTTTTTATCTCATTTGATCCTACATTTCAGTAAAGTTGGCAAGGTAAGCATTAATTATTTTGTATGTGGGATGTCTGAGATTCAGTGTTGTTAGCAAGGATATCTCCACTAATAGTTATTATCTGCCAGAGCTGGAACTTGAAACCAGGTATCCTCACTCAGGATAAAAATATAACTTCACAACAAAATAAATAAATCTTAAAAGATTACAATAAACCCATAACACAGATCTATACCATCATGATTATAGGGGATATTAAAGACATTAGAATGTTTTAAAGTATAGCCCTAACTTTATTTCACCTTTAGATCAAGTTTTAACCATTGTGACAATTCATTAATGACTTAAGTCTTGTAACATTATAATACATGTTAGAATCTTAAACTGTTACTCATACTATGAAGTTAATAATCCTTGGGACAGTGCCATATTACTATAACTGCTATTTGTATTATTGCTACAATGAATACTATAGTAGTACTAATTATTCCAATGATAATAATGGTCTATTGATTTATAGACTTGACTTTACATGCAAGGAGGAGGATTTGAGAAGTTCACTTTTTTTTAAAGTCTTTATTTATTTATATGTCAAAAAGAGAGAGAGAGAAAGCACAAGCAGGGGAACAGTAGGCAGAGGGAGAGGGAGAAGCAGGCTTCCCACTGAGCAGAGAGCCTGACATGGGGCTTGATCTCAGGATCCTTGGGATCATGAGCTGAGCTGAAAGCAGATGTTTAACCAGCTGAGCCACGCAGGCATCTCCATAAGTTTACATTTTAAAGAAACGTATGTAATATCTTAGCAATATGTTCTCACTAATGGAAAAATAGAAACTTGGGAAAGAAATTACGGTTTTGTGGAATTTTCGTTAGCAATTTCTTCCAGGACATTTAAATTCAAATGACCTTGTTAATTTTATGCCTTAACATAGTATTATTATTTATGAAAGAACTTTCTAGACTTTTGAAATTTGATTTCCATCTCCTCCATTACTAAGAAATAAAAGTTTTTCTATTCCTATCACTATCGCTGTACCATAATTTTTCTACATTTAGACTGGTGGCATCAAAAGTTAGAACAGTATAGCATTTCATATAACTTCAAGTTAAAATAAGCATTTCTCATTTGGATTTTTTCTAAGGCTGTCAACAAAATGATAATGCTTACATGAGGGAGGGGATCCTGAATATGTAATTACTTGCTAGATTGATCTAAAGGCCCTATATCAATCTACTGGGTAACATGATATTTATATCTGAAAAACACCATAATGTGTATTATTTAAGTCATCTAAAATATATTTACATAATAGATGTTAGCATCTCCTTTGGCACTTCTCATCCTTTTTACATATTTACGGAATGGACCAAAGAATTGAAAAGTTGTGTGTTGAGAAAACAATTTTCTTCTTTTCCCCCAAACTATACATGAAAGTATAAGGAATAGGAAATTAAGAGTATTCCATTTCATGTTTAATTTACCTTCTTGCTAGTTCATACTATAACTAGTTTATTTTCTGAAGACAAGGAGGTTTTTAAGTTCTTAATGCATGTAAAGTTAAGTAAAATCATACATAAAGTTTAGAGTAACAGTTCTACTAATTTTTAAAAGTTTTAAATGTACATACACATTTAAATGTACTCTTCATAGAAATTATAGAACAAAGGAAAATCTGTTTCAGGACAGTAAATAAGTCTCCATTCTTTCTGTAGCAATATGAATTATAAAAGAATGTCTATTATAAAAGTATCTGAAGACTCTGAAAAGCCTTTGTTCCATAATGATATTCATTAATATACAATATGTTGAGCAAAAGGAATAGCTGTCACCTGAGGTAGACTCTGGTTATCTGAGCTCAGCACAGAAAAACAAACTCAGTGACATGCTGAACATTCAAATTCAAATTCCACTGTATAAGATGTTCTACATTTGTATCCATATATTGAAGTGCTAATTACTTCTCTCGACTGCAGAGCATTTCCCCAGCATACATTAGTATACATTTAAGTCATTTTTTCTCTTTAACTATGGCAAATCAGAAAAATATAAAAGAATAACGAAACCAAAATGTATGTGTGTGGCTATGGTGAGTTTCCATGCAGAAGAAGGAGATGGGAAGAGAATGGAGAGACAACAGGTATTCTTGACATGAAATTTTTATATACTTTCAAAGTCATTAAATCAACTTACATCTTTGAGCAGCTTTATTGAGGTATAATTGATATACTAGAAACTGAGCGTATCATCGCAAAATCATCACCACATCGAGGTTATCAATCAATCATATCCACTACCTCCAAAAGTTCCTTTGTGTCCCATTTTTATTGTTGCTGTTGTTTGTGGTAAGAACAATTAATATGATATCTAACATCTTACTAAAATTATTAAATGCAGTAGGCACTATACTGTACCATAAATATCTAGAACTAATTCATCTTACATAACTGAAACTGTATACCAGTTGAAAAACAATTCACTATTCTCCTCTCCCCCATCCCTAGTAACATCCCTAGTAACATTCTAGTCTCAGCTTTCATAACTGACTGTTTAAGGTACCTCAAATAAGTGAAATCATATAGTAGTCGTCCTTTTATGATTGACAATTCACATGGCATAATGTCCTCCAGGCTCATCCATGTTGTTGCAAAAGAATTTCCTTCTCTTTTAAGGCTAGGTAATATTTCATTACTTGTATATGCCCCATTTTCTTTACCCATTCATCTGTAATGGACACTAAGTTGGTTTTGGCTAAAAAAAATTTACTGCTTTGACTTAGATTTGACAAAATTGGAAATAATGATACAGAGGTAAATTATAGAGAGTGAAGGCAAAATTGAGTCTAGAACCAGATTTTTTGATTCCCAAGTCAAGGCTTGTCCCTTTATACAGTGCTGCTTAACCTGAGCATTTTGCTTTGTGCAAACATTTGAAATTACATACCACCTGATTAACTTGCTAGTTACATCAGAAGAAATTGAAAGACCTATTTTCGTCATAGACTATGTAAGAATAAAATTTTATTTTTTGTATGTTTTAACATCAGATTTAGCCAAGTGTATGGTCTTATAAAATAGATATGACCCCTAAATTTTGGATAATTTACATTTGTCATATTTTCTATAATTTACATTTATCAAATTTTGTTTGACCAACTTTAAATTCATGAAATACTTTATTTTGAAAGTTAACTTTTACCCTGAATGTAGTGGTTTATTCAGTTACTGATTTAGGTTATCACATTTGTCAAGTAAAAATTTGCTTAGTAATTTTGTATGCCCTTGAACAATTAAGTTCTTGGTTTAGTACAATAAATAACTTTTGCCAACCCTAGGCTTATAGTCATTCTGCTAGAATATATGTTTAATATGAACAGGGGATTTGTCTGCTTCATTCAGTGCTGGATTCCCAGCATTAAATTCCTGTCATACAACAACCTTTCAAGAAATATTTGTTGAATGAATGAATCATTCACTGCTGCTTTTCCATGGAACTTGTGATTTTTTTTTTTTAAAGTGGCTAATGATGTTGGTAGAGTTTCAGAATATTTCCAAGAACTTCTGAATTGCTTAGAGAGAGAGAAAAAAATTGGGGCTTATGATTGCTGAGGCAATGGATTCTATACTCATAGAGTGAAATTGTCTCTATGTTTGGAATCCTGAGAGTGCGCGAATAAAGATGTGATGTGCAAGCAGTCTGGTTTGACTGATGCTTCCCATGAAAAGTCTTACTGATACTGAACTGTATTTTTTTCTTATGCATTTATTCATCTAGCTCAAGATCTTAGAGTGTATGTGTTATTTTTTGTTCGGGAAAACATTTTTTTTTTTAGTTTAATTTCGTATTATCAAGAATCACATTTTTGAAGAGAAAATTAAAACCTCACATTATTGTTTCTTTAACCTCTTGAATCAGATGACTACTTTTTTTTTTTTTTTAACAGATTAGGATACAAGCCAATAAGTCATTTCACCTTTGGTTAATGTAAATAGAAAAAAAAATATCCATCAACCTTTTCTTAATTTGTTAAGATTAAATCGTATAAAACAATGGTCATTGCCCTATCATTTTGTTACTTTTTTTTCCCCCTAGTTTCTAGTTAATTTAGAATGTTTACATGTATGTAAAATTGTCATATTGTTAAACAATGAATTTTCACCCAGTGATGATCTGGGTCAAGTCATCACTGTGAGGAGACCCTGAAGACCCTTTGAGAAGCTTTAAGACTAGGATGCGCTCACTCTTTCTTTTTTTTCCCCCAGGAAGAACATTTAACATGGTATCTACCCTCATTAACAAATATTTTAGACTGTGTGGATAATGTTTAAATCATCCAAACATTAGTGACAATCAGGGAGGAGAAAATGTAAATGGGCCGATAAAACCAGTGCATTACTTCAGGAAATGTGTTATTATGGCTGTAGTTAATAGCTCTTATTTCCCCCCTACTTAACTGAAAAGCAACTGAGGCACAGAAAAATAAGTCACTTGAAATATTCATAGTAAGTGGTGGATGTGGATATTTGAGTCCAGAGACAATCTAAGGCAGAGATTCCAACCTAAATTCCATGTTGTTTTACAAATTAAAACCTGTTTAGGGTGTATCTTAACACTTAAGTTGACAGATAAATTGATATTGGAAATCTAGTGACAGTTTTTGAAGCAAAAATATATGCCTGGACTGTTATTAAGAAAATAATGGTAGATAATAACTAGGTACGTAATGGTGGGAGATGATGAAGAGAATACACAGTTTCTGCAAAGAAAGTTAGGAGGGTGTGCTAAGAATGTAAGCATGAAAAGGAGGGGGATTTGTCGCTTGTGAGACATTAGAGCATACCTCAAGAATAGATGGAGGAAGGAGGAACCAAATATGAAATGTTTTTTGATATAACCCACCCAGTTGTTTAATATTCTTACAACTTGACTTCAACTTAATGGTACAACCTCATTTCTTCCAGCATGCCTGTGAGTGTCATAGATGTCATCCCACTCTAAGGATCATAACCATGCAGTTTTACACTATGAGCATAAAAGCTACTAGGTTTGTAATTATTGCTGCCCACTTTTTTTTTTTTTTTTTTTTTTTTTTAGTGTATACACAATTCTAAAGTTATTGGGAAATATTTGAAAACTCTACCAAATTAGTTGTATCTGTATCTCCCAAATCAAAAACCTATCAATTGTGATAACTGCATAGTAGTCCATAAAAATTGCTTGTTTTAATACTATAAGGGAATCATCATTTTTATTCGTGTTGAATGGGAGTATATTTTTCCGTTAAGGCATCCTGGGAAGTTTTTAATTTAGCACCTGAAATAGATGAAATTAGGGTTGTCTTGTCATTTGTCAACTGTGTGGGACAGGATAAGGTTGTTCTAGGGGAAATGAGAATTTGTTCAATCATTAGCATGCCCGTTGATTTAAGTTTATAATGAGATAGTGAGGTGGAGATATGCAGTGGGCAATACAGACCACACTGGTCTGTAATTTAGGAAAGAGCTATTGGCAGAAGATATGCATGTGGATGGCACCCATAGAGAGCATAGCTGAAGTCTTAGATGCAAGGGAAACTGCTGAAGGAGAAAGACTGGAAACAAAGTTTATCAAAAATAGAAACTTTGGAAAAGCTATAGCCATAGAAAGAATGACAGCAAAGAAGATGGATCAGCAGCAGTGAGAGGAAACACAAAAGCTGAGGGATAGCCAGAGGTTGAATACTATGAAAAGGAGTGACTGGTTTCTTTTTAAAAGTTGTTTCTGTTTTAGAAAAGCCATCTTTTCTAAATTCCAAATTTCTAAATTCTCCACTTAAAGCTCCATCCCGTGTTGCCAGGTAAAGTCTTATTGAACAGAAAAGCCTGTTCCCACTAGGTCTGGTTCTGTGGCCTACTGGGGTTCACTCTTGGCAGATAATAGATGACCCAGGGCTCGTTGCTCTCAGATAAGGTAAACTGGTCCTGGTAGTTCAGGGACATTTCTGAGGGACACATTCCCAAGTAATTTAGGGTGGGAGTTAAACACAGATATAGGGAATTACCTGGGGTGACAGGGGTCAGGGAAGACGGGAGGAGCATACAATGGACCCAACTCCAGGAATATTCATGAAGTCCGCACCAAACTTATGTTTCTTGATTCTCTTGAGGCTACATTCAGGACTCTTACCTGGAGAGATGGGGAATCTGACTTCACTGTATGCCATCCTTTTCCATTTCCACGAATGTTCTGAACCATAGAGCATCTTACTGGGGAGAGACTGATATTTTACTTCGCCGAAGAGGAAATTGAGACATGGGAAGACTAAATCATTTGCTCTAGGGTAAAATGAGTTAAGTGTGCTCACAATTCCACACCAATCTGACGCTCCATGCTCCAAGTGTTAGCATCACTGAACTCACACCAATATGTTCCTCTGCCCTCTATGTGTTACTAAATTAAATGGAAACTTTTCTCTTAATAGCCATGTGTATGGTGGATAAACACAGTCCTATGTCTAAATGAATCAGAAACCACTCTAGTAAATATGTCCCTGAAGTGTCAGTAATTTAACATTTTTTAAAGCCTTCCTTCAGGTTTCTTTTCTACTGTTCTATATATACACAAGAAAGGAAAATGTTAAATTGCTCATGCTGCTTAATTCCACAGTAGTTGCCTTAAAAAATATATTAAAGGTGCTTCTCTTACATGTCTTCCTTTATCTGATTAAATGTTTAGAGAAAAACTGTTTGAAAAGATGAACTTGCAAAAGACAGTTAAATATGTTCTTGCTTTAAAAAAATACTGCAATGAGAAGGTTGTTTACAGATATCTTGGGATTGCATTCTGAGATGACAACTGATGAATAGCTTTGTTTTGCTCTTTTTTTTTTTTTCTTTTTTGCCAGAAAGACTGTTCATACATTACTTAGATCTCTCAATGCCTTTTTCTCACATCTTAAAGATGGTAGGGTTTTTATATTACTTACCAAATGCAAATTAAACACAAAGGGAAAACAGACATTTTGATCAAGTCCTCAATTCTTCAAATAAATGTTTCCCACAATGACTGCTACCAGCTGTATTACAGATATCTTTAAAGAGAGTGGTTTATTCCAGTGAGAAGTTTTTTAAGAGCTATATTATTAATTTTGTTTTAGGCACCTTCCAAAAGTATATTCATTATAAAACCATATTATAAGTATGTAGAGAAAAAGGTAAATCTTTCTTATATTATGAAATTCATCCTACTTTCACCTTTTCTTATATTTTTCTAAAATTCATCCTTGGCTGCATGGGCATATTTTTAGAAATGACAAAAAGGTAACTATACCAATTAATTCCTTACAAATGATTTATTTTCATTCAACCAATGAAATGAAAGGAGAAAAACATACATGCAGTACTATTTACTAGTATAATTTGAACAGTTAGTGAGGATTTGAAGCAGGTTAGGCAAATACAATGTCAAAAAGTTAAATGACATTCATTCAATAAACAAAAGTTTTCTGCCCACCATGAGCTCACAGTTCAATGAAGGAAGTTAGGAACAAACATGTATATTAGTTTCTCCTGTACCGAACATTTACTCTATGCCATCTATCTTGATAATGGAAGAATATGATTTCCTGACTCATTATCACCCAGATTCAGATTATAGATTCTCCAGTTACTACCTGGGAGACCTTGAGTGTGTTACTTAATCTCACTTTCCTTTCTGTAAAATAGTGATCATTGTTATACCTAATGGAGTTATGATAATTTAATAAACTGATGAGGCTAACAATCCTAGAAGAGTGCTTGGCACACAATAAACGTGAAATCAGTATTAGCTATTAATAACTTGAATCCTCATCCACATCTATGAGGTCTAAGTGTTGTAATCTCTGATGGACAGAGAGCTTTAGAGAGGTCAAATCATCCTCTCAAGGTTGTATCCTAGAGAGGGGAGTATAATTGAGCTTCATGTCGGTTCACCAGACTCCCAACTGCACTGGTCTTTACACTGGTTTTCAAAGGAATTTTAATATTTAGAAATCTTCCAGTCATTCATCTTACAAGGTTTTTTTTCCTACTGCAAATGTCATCTTTGTGAATGTTAAAATGTCTTATTTTGCCATTGCTTTTAACATTAAACACACACACACACACACACACACACACACACACACCCCAAAATGCCATTTTCCCCTGAACTGTTAAGAAAGAGAAGATTTGAAATAACCAATCAACCTTTTAGAATACTGGCCGGTATTTATTGAAGTATAAACAATCATCTTCTAATCTGAAATACTGTGTTGATTTTCTCAGCTGTTTTTCTTCTGTTTTAATAGATATTTTATGTAATCTTAATGTGGATTGTTTTGCCTCCTCCTGGGTTTTAATAAGATTGATTATTTTATTTTCTAGTTGTTATAAAATTAAAAAGTATCTGTTGATATTAAAGTTAATTAATATTACCTGCAATAGATTTCTTCTTAAACAAAACTCATAAAGAATTGAAAAGCCATTCTCTGCCTAAAGTGTGTGCATGGGGGCAGTGGAGAAGTGGAGAGTTACAAATGAGATGAGAAACTAGTTGCAGAGTCTATAACCTAAAATGCTACAGAGAAATATGATATATCTAATGATTTAAATACAGCTTATCATCAATTATCTTTGAATTGTAGATGTTTTTAAAAATATATTTTAGGAGCTTTACAATAATCTCCATAGATGATGAAAGGTTGTTGTGTGGGGGGATGGATGGGATTCAGAGAAGTGTTAAAGATTTTTTTCCTTCAACTTCATAGACAACCATTTTATTTGAATGACTTTATATGCGGTACCAGCTAGAGATGCACTTAATTTTAATTCCTATTGTTGAGTCACTTTTGTAAGTCTCTGCTGAAGTTTATAGACATTAAGGGATAAAATGTTTGAGAAACCCTGGTTGTCTTCTCAAGACACCAGAACGCTCTGCATGACAGTCAACTGAAATATCGTCAGATGAATTAGGCAGAGCAAGAGACTGCAGAGTGACTATGATTCAGTGATCTGAATGTGTTTGAACAACCTACAGACATAGGTGGGATTCACATATTACTAGAAGTCTGTTTGAAAATTCATACCATCTTATGAATACCAAATCTGTGGTATGCAAAATGTGAAGTTCTTTTTTAGGATTAGTGAAGTGTCATTTAGGTATGAGTTCCATGCTGTCTTAAAATCCTGCTTAAGCCATTGCTAATTGCTTGTCCTTAGTCAAGCACTATGCAACCGTGTGGGAACATGGGACAAAACTGTGATAGAGAGAAAAGAGCACTGATTGAGAAATCATTTTTGTTCTGGCTTTAGCCTCTAGTGTGGATTTAGGTGACTCATTTCAACTACTTGAAGCTCTTTCTTCATATATAAAATTATGACAATTAAATAAGATAACTTCAATGTTCCTCTACTGGGATAGAGTTCTCAGATCCTGTGATGATGAAAAATCTCCACTTAATAGATGTGTTCTTTCAGGAGTGTGATTCATTGCAACCGTCAAGTGTATTTGAGTTCAAAAGTAATAGTTATATTTATGAAATAAATATATTTATATTTATATTTATCTGAGCTTAATGTTTTCTCTATATTAATGGATTTGCTTTTAGTACGTGTATTACATTTTCATGCAAGTGTAATACTTGCTATAGAAAACTCAAATAATGTAGGAAAAAATATAATGAAGAGTATAAAGATCCCTGGAGTCCCTTTTGTATTTTCTTGGGTCTCTAGTTTCTAGATTCTCTTTTCTGTTCTCTTTATCTTTTAAATTTTAAATCTTTTAAAGATTTGCCTTTTAAACCTTTTAATAAGTCTTTTAATACATCTTTTAAAATTTAAAATTTATTTATCTTTTAATTTTAAATTTAAATTTAATACTATGGTATTTTTGTTTAGCTTTATAATATGCCTTAATATCTGATCAGTCAAGACCACTTTACACATATCCATTATTTTAGCTCATCATTTTTCTCTCTATGTTATTTTTTCTGACAAGTTTTAGAACATTTCATCAAATCTAACCTCCTAAAATTCAAAATAGCATTATCATTAATTCTGTAGTGAATGTGAACATAAAGTAATGAAGATAAATAATTTTTAGAAAGTCAACTCATTCATCTCTAAGAATAAGGTCTCTTCTATTTTCAAGTCTTTGATGTTTATTTCAATAGACACATATATCTAGGTCATATAAATTTGTGGTTATATTTATTCCTCGATTTTCAGGCTTTTGGTTACAGACATATTTGAGTTTTTTTTTTAATTGTGTTACAAATGGTTACTTTTCTAAAGTGATTTATAACCAGTCATGTTAAAGAATAATCTTATAATTTCTAATGACTTTTCTAATAACTTATATTTTCCATGTAAACAACCGACAAATTTGAAAATATTACTAATGCTATCCCTTTTGTTTCTCTACTTCTGTTAAATACATTAAGACCAGATTTAGGTCTGTTTACTAACAGTATTATCCACTTCATTAATAATACCAGTAACCTGGAAGATACTCAATAAAAATCTGTGAATGTGCTGAAGATTTGTATCTGAGGGTATTACTTAGGATTTAAACAAGAGAGGGATCACCCTTATGTTGTGCCTAATTTCAGGAATGCTTTGAGAGTTCTACCATTAAGATAGACTCAGTCTTTTGCTCAGCATAATAACCTACTCATGTCAAAATGTTAAAGAATCACGCATCCATTTTCTATGTGTGCAGTCATTAAAAATAAACTTAAAAATTTTGTCAGAAACAATTTGATATCATTTAGCACTTTCCCCCTTTTTTATCTTTAATACAGTAAGTTTGAGTATTTCCGGTTTTATGTAGGGTCTAAAACTTACACACTTTGAAAGGCCCTGAAAGTAACTAGTTATTTGGAATGGAAAAGAACAGCTACAGTGGGAGGGCCCCTTCTGAGTAAAAGATACTGACTCTAAAGTTTCATCAAATTCCTAATGAGTCTGCATCTCGCGGTGAATTATAGAAAATTTCTAATACTTAACTAACCTTGTACTTCTGAGGCGAATTTTGTTGGTCATGATACTCTTTGTGGGGTGACCCAATCAAGTGGAGGCCAGTGACACTAACAGTGAAAGAATTCTTCCATGGCAGAACGAAGGAGATAGAAGCTTACTGAATATACTACAGGGGCACAGCGGGCAGGACAGCCAAGGAGAGATGGCTAGGAGGCAGTGGTGGGGGGCTGTAGCGAAGAGAAGAAGGTAAGGAATGCGGGCATGGATGGACTGTTCACTTTCTGGTCCCCATGCCTGGTTCTAAGTAGTTGGTAAGCTAGGGCTGATGATATATATTGAGGTCCCTCACCTAATGGCCCTGTTCACATTCAGACTGGTGGTGACTGTGAGCTCTTTTACCTTACACAGGCTTCCGTTGCTCAAGCTTGTTGCCTAAAGCAGGCCCTACACTCTTCATTAAATATCGTGTTTCATTCTAGTTATTATCAATCTATTTACAGCTTTTGCCTCACTATTCATGTAAAATTGTTCTATAGCATCATTTCTTTCTAAGATACATTTGTGAGGTGGTTTTTAATTCAGTGACAGGTTGGTTTTGTAAAAACAAATAAGAAATTTCCTTTTCTTTCTCTGTATTTTCTGTTTTCCAGTGGAGCTCAGTGTTCTTGCTTAAAACTATAAGTCTTTTATATTCTTGGAATTATCAATAACAACCTGACTAGATCTGTTCAGGGATTTTCATAAATAAGAATAACATCATTTTACTGTGAAAAAGGTCATGGTTTTAATCTCATCACACTGATGCAGATAAGGCATAAAGGTAAAGATGTTTCCAGTAGTCTCAAGTGAGCTTATTTGTGCCTCTATTATTGCTACTTCAATATGATCACTGATCACAGACCTACGCATTTATACCCATGTCTTCTTCACTTTGCACACTATTCTATTTTTAAGACACTATTGTAATCACATATAATCCTTCTCATTACTCAATGCTCTAGACTTTTTCCCAGATTTTAGGTATGGGTTGTCAGCATGGTGGTCCCATCATTGACATGATCGCAACAAATGCTACCTTTATAAGGTTGGCAGGTAGCAAATTATTTTGTAGAGTGGAGAAATATTTATCTCATATACTCATTATGCTCCCATTGCTGATGTTTCTGGGGCTGAAAGAGAAAAATTAAGTATGAACTTCATATAAAATAGTTTCAGCACATCAGAAAAGTTAAGAAGCATAGTATAACCTGATTTTTGTACAGTGGTAACTACATTTTTAAATAATAGCCTTAATAACTTCCCCTTCCTAAGCTAAATGCCTTTTCAGAGGATGTACTTTTGTATTTAAAGTAATAGATCTGGCATTAGATCCAATATAAAAATAAGTATAAGAAATACACAATAGAGTGTCCAAAAAGTCCAAGATGAGGGAAATTGTGTTTTTACATTGTAGCATGATGATAGCTGAATTGCATAAATGGATGGAATTAGACTGACACACTTCTTGTATGTATTCATTAAGTGCATTTTTACTGTCTTTGACATTGTACTAATATATCTTTTGACATACTAATATAATCTTAAAAACTTGCTTACTTAAAAATAGACTATATAACCTTCATGGTTTCTGCAGATTTTTAGTGCCTTTAAAAATATCATGATTTTAAATATCAAAATCATCAATCTTATAGTGTGATAGGAACTCAGGGTCAGCAATAAAAATGGTATCTTTTGTTTTAATTTTAGTTAAAATTACTGAATCGTTTTATGAGTAGTTATCAAAATGTGTATTTTTTGAAAAATATTTATAAATATTTATTTGTTTATTTATTTGAGAGAGAGAGAGCGAGAGAGAGAGCGAGCACAAGTGCACATGAGTGGGGGGTGGGGCAGAGGGAGAGGGAATGGGAGAGAGAGAAACAGACTCCCTGCTGAGCAGGGGGCCCCATGCAGGGCTCAGTCTCAAAACTCTGAGATCATGACCTGAGCCGAAATCAATAGTTTGATGCTTAACTGACCTAGCCACCTAGGCACCCAAAAATGTGTGTGCTTTTGATGGTGATGTATTTTGTTTTATATAACTAATATGTAATAATATATAATTAATATAATATATTACATAATGTCATATATCATCACACTTCAAATACTTTTACTCAATATGTAAAACACTATCTCTTTGTAAATGTTAATTATAAACACCCTGATCAAATACTTAAGAAATGTAAATGAAAAAATAAAGGAGATAAACTTTACCATTCAAATATCTAAATTCTTGGGGCACCTGGGTGGCTCAGTGGGTTAAAGCCTCTGCCTTTGGCTCAGGTCATGATCCCAGAGTCCTGGTATTGAACCCTACATCGGGCTCTCTGCTTGGCCAGGAACCTGCTTCCCTTCCTCTCTCTCTGCCTGTCTCTCTGCTACTTGTGTGTGATCTCTGTCAAATAAATAAATAAAATTTAAAAAACCCGCAAATATCTAAATTCTCATTTTATCACTTTTATACTTCAGAATTTTGTTAGGTTTTTAATTTTTTTTTGTTTAAATTCAATTAATCAACATATAGTACATCATTAGTTTCATATATAGTGTTCAGTAGTTCATCAGTATTCATCACATGAGTACCCAGTGCTCATCACACCACGTGCTGTTGTCTTTTAAAGTGTACATTTAATATGTTAAAAATAAACCTCTACACCCATTATTCAAATGCCCATTTTCTTTTGCAAAATATATCAATATAGCTTTTAAAAACAATAGCTACTTAGGAACTCATTTTAATTAGAGTAATCAAATTATATTTGCTACCTAAATTAAATGTCCTATAACCACTCCTCCATTTCAATATATAAAAAGCAAAACGGTGCAAGAATGCCAACTGTAAGCTTTATTTTTTGGCTTTTCCCAGGAAGATCATTTCCTATGAAGCACATACAAAATTATAAAGAAGGAAGGGTGGGTTATGTGAGTATGAATCTGTTCTAACTTTCTCTGTGTAATACTCACTCATATCACAACCAGAGCTAACTTCTCTTATCTATAAGATAATGAATTCTTCACTTAACTTTTTTTAAATCAATGTCTACATTCATTATTTTATTATCTCAATGACAGCTAAAGAGGAATGTGCACAGTAAATTCAAAATTATTGACTGATTATAAAAAAATATGGAAGTTTAGGGGTAGAGTACCAGTGAAAGTGATATTATATTCACTGGAGAAAAGATCTGGAGAAACTGATACCTGATCCGGGATTCAAAATATAGCCTTAAAATAGAGGGAGACACAGACAAAGACATTATTACAATTTTGCCAAGATGAGGTTCAGCAAGATTAAGATACCTTCTTAGTTATAGCCAGTGGCTATAACAGTCAACAAGAACAACAATGGCAAAGACAAAATAACCCTCAGACCCCCACAGGCTATTTTTGAATATATATACGCCATAAGTACAGGATCGAAAATCAGAACAAGAGAGACTAAATATTTTGTTCAAAATCATGAAGAACTGTTTTTGGTAGAACAAAGTATATCACTACTTGCCTGTTATGTATTAATACAATATGCCACATTTTTCACTATTTGAAGGAAAGAATAACAAGTTTGTCACTTTAGATGGTTTAACAAACAGTGTTTGTCAAAATGTGGGTGAATTTTTAAAACCATTATTATTAATGGTTGATGTGGTGATATTAAAAACTTACATTTTAAAATTTGGTCTTATCTGCATGTGATGCCAAGTTACTGACCAAAGCTAACCCTTCTGAAGGAAAATTACAATACAGCTAATGTGAAAACATTTTCTGTGCTCAAGTTACTTTTCCTAGGATGTTTACATATTGTCATTCATGTGTGTAGGTCCAAATAAAATAAAAATATGTTAAAATACTCATGAAAATATTTTAAATTTTTACAAATAACTGTAGTCTATTGTCTTATACGTGTTCATTTTGGTAAATTAAAGCAGAAGCCAACTAATAACAAAATATTCTTGGTTTTCTTAAGTTGAGAATATGTACTTGGCAAAGGAGTTTTATGCACTAAGCCCTACATATTTGAAACATTAATTTTAGATGCCTCTATGGCAACATAATGTATTCTTGTAGTCTTCCAAGATGTGCGACATTTTGGAATCTTTCCTAAGAGTTACAAACCAAGAGACATGTCATAAGCAAAGTAAAGGATGACCATGGTTGTTTAAAGAATTGCCAACACTAGCACTTTTAATGCACTTCTGTTTAATACACTTTAACGTGTATAATTTGAATGTCAAGCAATACTATAACTATTTTTAACATGAAATTCTAAGTAAATCTGAGTATTGCCAGTCACCTCCAGTAGAGGCAAGGCAACATCTTAATTCAACTCTATAAATAAATATGCCAGATCTTTTCTAATCTGTATCATTAACAGCGGCCAGGCTGTAGATTGGGACCATACAGTGCCACATCACTATCATTTAAGAAACCACTTAACTCTAGGTTCCCCTGTCACATTACTAAAAATAATAGAATGGTACTGTTGAGAATCCTTCCTCTCCCTGAATCTTCTTTACTAGGTCTTATATATCCATTAAGAGAAAAACGTCAAGATGTTATTTCTGTCTGTTACTCAGCTGTGTCCAGTATGGTGATCTTGAGGCATTTCTCTTGGGGTACTTTGTCAAGCCTATATAGCCTCTTGCTTTCGTATGGATTGAAAACAGAAGCTCCTTTCTGAATGTTACAGAGACTTTGCCTGTAGGGAGTATTGCTGCAAAATGTTCAGGCTGTTGCAGCAATGGTTATAGTAACATTACTAATAAGGAGTTTGTAGCATTTTGTAGTTCTTTTTCTACATGTTACGTACTATATCCTGCACTTTGCCCAGGTCACCTCATTTAATCCTTGAAACTACCTGGGGTATAGGTGGAGTTATTCCTATTTTGCAGTTGAGCATAATCACACTTTCAAAAGGTTTAAAAACTTTAAGATGGGAATATAAAGCAGATCTCTCTCAGGTAAAACCTATCTGACCATATACAGATCACAAACGATATTTAGTAACTGTTTGCTGGCAAGAACTCCCTTTGTAGCCAGGAACTATTGTCCAGCAAAAGCAGAAGTGATATTATATATTACAGGTGTGACAGCTTGGTTCAAGCTGGGATTCAGAACCAGATCTGCAAAAACTAGGAGGCTGATGATCCTTCCTGGAGTTTATTTGCATAAATCCATATGCATGGAGCCTGTTCCAAGGAGAGTCTGAATAAAATGAGAGTTGTTTCCTACATGGAGGTCAAGGGAGTGATCGAAGACCAGAGTGTGAAGCAAATGGCATGAAATCCAAATATCACCTGAAAGGCAGACAGATAAAATTTCATGATAGGCTTTGTGAGACTCAGTGTAAGATGAACTTCAGGGCCCATGTTCACAGGGAAGTACAGACTGCAGCGGGTGGAGTGGAGTAACCATTCTTCTACACAGAACCTGACAGGGCCTTGGCTCTGGGATCACGGGGGAGTTGGAAGTCTAGAAAAGGTTCTTACGGCATTTCCAAGGGCATTAGTTGAAGAAGAAAGAGAAGGAGAAGAAGAAGTAACAAGATTCATCACACAGCTTATTGTTCTTATTTAGGACTCCCTCTTGAGCACAAGAGGATTTCATGTTAGAATTATTGGCAAATGTTCTAGAAACATTTATATTTCCAGAAACATAAATGTTTCTAGAACAAATCTATCTAGAAACATATGTAAGAATAACTACCAAGGTCTTTGAAGTTGGCCTTGGGTGAGGGTCCTTAAGTCAAGCAAATGGAAACTGAGAGCCATGATAATTTGGACAAGAATTTTATTGTTGGTCAAATTTGAACCCACTGACTGCTGATGCCTGGGATTTGGGCACTCCCACACTATTTGTGACCAATATCCTAAAAGATGAGAGGACCATGTCTGAACATCCCCTAGTTTCATGATTTATACAAAGTCTTCTCAACCTAAAACTCCTTTCTACGTCTGTCTTTGAGATTTTAGCATCTATTTTTCAAAACCTAAGTGAACGTCCAATTTTTCTAATTGCCCTGACTGATTTTCTAGCTCCCCCACTTTCCCATCCTAGAGAGTGGATACAAAATAAGTTCTTTTGGAACTGGCAATAACAATATTTAACAAGCTTTGAAAAGTGACCCATAAGAACAACAACAACAACAATAACAAAAATATAGGAAATTGTATTGCCACTTTGAAAGGAGAAAAGAGATAAAATACTTAGAGACTGGACCTACAAAATGGATTCTTTTTATTGGTCTATATCAGGTAACTTCAGGATGTTAACTATTTATTTTACCGTCAAAGAACTTCAAGATCCCTTTATTCCCTATCCCAAGCACATTTAAAAAAATTGAATCAACAGTGACCTAGAGCTAATAATAGAAAGAATATGAAAAACAATCCATTTAAAGCTCAGTATTATCTTCATGCAAAAACAACACGTCTGTGAAAAAAATGTGTTTTTTTTTGTTTTTTTGTTTTTTTTTTACATCTTGCTATTTCAATGACCTCATTTTGCAATTACCTCTTTGTTATCATCTCCACATGCACAGTGAGACTGGAAAGAGATTTTCAACCTCTTCTCTTCCATTTTGAATTCCCAGAGGACAATATTGTGCTGGATTTTAAAAGATGCATGAGTGAAGAAAAATGAGCTCTGTCAGATTTCTCTGCTTTGGCCAGAGTCATATATTTTCCCTATATCCATATGCCAGACAAAACAGAAGGATAGAATGATTTGTCATTTCCTGTTCTGGAATGTTTAATTTCAGATACCTTCTTCAAGGTCTGGAAAAACAGTTACCTTCTGTTTTAAAATTATAATCTAGTAATCAAGCCTTTGTAGGGCCTTGGTAAAAATGCTATGATTTGATTTATTTCAGGGAGCACTTCCGTTTGAATAGGTTTCCAATTTCTGAACTCTCTTATTTATCAGAGTGGTTGATTAAAATGGGTCATAATTTCTAACTCTGGTTATCCCATTGTAAAAACATAACTTTAATATCAAAAGGAGTCGGCATAGATGGTTCCCATGATAATTCCTAACTCATACATTATTTGATTTCATTCATTTGGAATGCCAGTTTCAAACCTTTAAGTACTGAGCCCAAATGAAATTTTTATATGAGACTCTTTATTCATCATTAGGACCAAATTGCATGTATAGTTCATACAGGTAGCTCTGGGTTTTTCATTACTAGAGCATCCCTGCAAAATACTTATTCTAGGTCTAAAAAGTTTCTTTGCCCTTTGCCCTTTGAATCATTTATTCATGTCTTCACAACCACAGAAACCACACTGGTAATGTCAGTGGTTAATTGAAATCGTGGATCATGTCTTAGTTTGAAAATGTACGGCTTTCATCTATAGTAAAGCCTTCTACGGTTTTGGATTGGAGAAAATCATAGTATATGTTAAGGCTGTTTTTCTTCTTATTAAAAATACATATATTTGATATTCTATTTCAGTGTGGTTTAATTTTCTTTTGTTGTTGTTTTGCTTTGCTTTGCACAGCAATGAAGTCTGAAATACTTCAGGGAAAGAATAAAAAAAAAGGAAAGAAAATCTTCTCAGTTCAAGGGATTTGATATTTTGTCTAATTTGACTGTAAAATAATGAGATATTCTAGGCATTTTCCTAATAGCTAACAATGTGAAAACTATGTCAAGCTCCAAAGAGTTTACAATCTAGGTCTACCCTAATAAAGTCACTGTCTTCCTGTTTGTATACTAAGAAGTTTGCTTTGGGGCCTCCTTTATTTTTTTAGTCTCCCAAGCATATATAACTGTGACCTAGCAAGGTTGTGTTGATTTGTTTGTTAGTCAATATCTTTGTAACAATATCCATTGGTCCAGACCTCATTGCACATAGAAATCATGTATTCCAGACTTTCTTGCAGGTAAGAGTCATTGTGAGAGGCTCTTATTTTACTCTTTAGGAAACTATGCTGTCATGTGGTATGAACTAGGGAGGTAACAATAAAAGAGACACTTGATAATATATTTTAATCCACTGACACAGTAAATAAAATCAGTTAATTAAAACAGCTTTATCCCCACTGAAAAATGGAAATTTCTTAGGGTTACTGGAGGCTCAGTTGGTTAAGCATCTGCCTTAGTCTCGGGTTATGATCCTGGGTCCTGCTCAGTAGGGAGTCTGCTTCTTCCTCTCCCTCAGCTCCTCCCTCTCCTGCTTCTGCTCCTCCCCATCCCACTTGTACTCGCTTAAAAAAAAAAAAAAGTTAATTTTTTTAAAACTTGAATTTTCTTCTCTAGTCTTTGTTATTTTCATCTGTATATTTAGAGAGATAACCAGATAATGTACAGATCTGGTCTCCTAGTTTACATATTTGAAAGTTTGCTCAAGATGTCATATGGAACAAATACACTTTCATTTCATTCAGAATATTAGATTTAGTTGTTCATGGTTTTCTCATGATATTTCCAAATCTCAATTGTACTAATAGTTACTTTTACTCCTTTTTATTGCTAATCTTTAAAAATTTGTGCTTATTCTTTATTTTTCTAATCAATTCTGCTAGAAATTTACTTATTTTATAAATCTTTCAAAGAGTCAACTTTTGGTGTAGTAAATTCTCACCATTTTGATTCTTTGTTTTCCTTATCATTAGTTATATTTTATGTTTACTTTTTGTTTCTTTTTATTGTTTGGGGTTTATTTTGTTGTATTTTATAATTTTTATTAGAACGTTTATTTATTAGTTTTATTTTCTCTCTCTTATTAGGTATTTACCATTACTAAATATTTTATTTATTATGTAACATTAACCTTTAAGTGTATCCCAAATATTTTTATAGGTAATATTCATTTTTAAGTTCTAGATATTTAGAAATATTCATTATGATATCTGCTTTGATCTATGCACTATTTAGATGTGTTTTTTGAGTATCTAAATTTCTGAGAATAGTTGATTACTTTTAAATTTCCTATTTGATTAGTTTTTCTAATTGCAGTTTGCAGGCTATCAATTATTTCGCATTTGTTCAAATTTCCTTTCGTGGCCCATTGTAGTTATACAAAGATTACTTCATTCTCAAATCAAAAATATTTTCTAAAATTAATGAATCAAGGTATAGATACAAATATAAGAGCAGGAGGGAAAGTGAGTGTCATTAGTACAGTAGTAAAAATGCATTTAAAAGGGCAAAGAAACTGCCTTTACCAGCAATGTGATCAGGTTTATTTATTAAAAATTCCAAAAGGACATACCCTCCCCAACTCCCAAACCCCCTCCCCCCAGCAACCCTCAGTATGTGCTTTGGTGAATGCTGTGAAGTGTGTAAACCTGGTGATTCACAGATCTGTACCCCTGGATAAAAATATATGTTTATAAAAAATAAAAAAAAAAATTCCAAAAGGCAAGGATATTTGCACTCAACCTTCTATTCTGTTATAAAAAGATCTGCTCTCTAGAGAGATGAAATGTAAATAGTTTTAATTAATTATAACCTTGTTCTTAAAGAAGGATCTTCCTTAATGTCTGCCTGCCTGTTCTGCTCTGTATTAAAATATTAAGGAGGACTTACCCATTGACATGACTTAAATGTACACATTCCTAAGGAGGAGGGCACATTCAAGGGACAGGCTTGTGGGATGGTAGTTTATAAGACTGTCAAAGAAATCCATGTTAGTTGCCTATACAAGTCAAAATGAACATAAATGGACAGCCAAAGAGTAATTAGAGTGGGCGAAGTTTTGATAATGTGGATTTATATTTTCTTCTCTATAGTTCAATCATAGCATATGATTAATACATTAATGCCATTGATCTGTTTTTAGTTTTGTTTTGTTAAATAGTCTATTGTAAGGGCTACCTGAAAACATTATATCTCAAAATTTAAAATACACACTTTAAACCTTAACAATATAAGATAATTATAAAGTAACATAAATTAGATGATAAAAAAATGAATGAGAGTTTGAAAGAAAAGTATTTCCTCTTGTCTTTCATAATATAAAGTCAATAGATATGTTATTTGGGTAAATCAAGAAAAATTAGTGAAAGTACAAAAGTCTTAAAGTCCTTATGGCAACCCCTACAGATTAAAAAAATATATATTGATAAAACGAATAACAGATCTCGAGTTGAGAGATGCAGAGGAGAGGAGAGATAGTGTTTAGTCTCCTACTAAATTTTTTATTTTTCATACTGATAAGTTAATAGATATTGTTAGGAGTTGCTAAGTCAAGTGATTGGCATATATGTATGTGTAGGTTGTATATATACAACTATAATAATTTAACTCTACAACTACAAAAATTATAATATTTAACAAATAGTAATAATAATTAAAATGATTGCCAATAGAACAATTGAAAATATAAACTTTAGGATAGTGGAGATGAGAGACTGGAGTGCGTGTGTGTGTATGTGTGTGTTACTGAACTTTAATTTTATACCTTTCTATGTGGTTGAAAATATTTAACCAACGACATGACTTACAATAATTTATTTAATATCCTATATTCAATAAAGGAAACACTTCTGAAAAATAATTATCTACATCTGTGTGTATTGATAAGAAAGAGAAGTACAATGTATTTATAAATAAAATAAACACATAATACATATCAATGTATGTATTATGTATTCTGAGCATTTAAAAATGGTAAAGATGTATATGTTTGTATTAATAAATGCATGGAAAATTTCCAGAAAGGAATACATTGAAATAGTAACAGTGACAATTTGTGTAGAGTTTTATTTTGTATTCCATAGTATTGTTTATATAAATTTTTCAGTACTACAATGCATTGATTATATAATAGAATTTTAATAATAAAAATAATTGAAATCCTTGATAACTCTGTTGACAGGATATCCAACATAACCTAATTACTCTGGGCCTCTGATGTTTAGGTTCTCAGGTCTGTGAGTACAGAAGTTCTCTGTGCCTTGCTCACTGCTCTAACCCCTGCCCAAGTTATTCCTTAAACCCATAACTACTAGCCCAAGTTAGTCCCCGAACCCATAATATAAACCTTTCAATATTTCTGGAATGAATTAATAAATGTAAATAGAGTGCTTAATATAATATGTGCCATATGGTAGGTATGCAATAGATGAAATCTCATTTTGTTAGTCTGTATGAGCCCAATAAGAATTAATAGCTTTTAGTATTTAAAATTAAAAATCAGATAGCCAAGTCAGCGAAGCTTGATGAAAAATATTATTTTTTCTACTATTTTTCTGTCTGTAGATTTTAACTTATCTATTTTTACACATATTCCATTTTTTAAATTAAAAAGCTTTTTAAAAAAGTTAATGCCAGATTGTTTCAGCTCAAGATTAAAAACCAAACGTTCTCATTTGTGCCTTTATATTTTTCTCAATGGCATATACCTGTCTTTCTTTATGTTTCATATTTAATCCAGATTTCTCCAAAATGGATAATACATTTCCTAAAGCTTCTTCATTATCATCTTTCATATCAGCAAAGCAACGGCAAATCTTTGCTTACTTTTAGGTTTCAGAATTCTAATAAGCAGAGTAATGCTTCTTTTTTCTAAGCCTTATCTATAATAAAATCCTGTTGAGTACAAGAGTCTATAATGGCATTTACTTCCTCAATTAATTTCATTGTGAATGTGCTAGAACTTGTGTCAATGAAGTCATTCTGAATATCTTTAATAGACAATAAGCCTCAGTCATGACCAGAGTGAGGAAAGGGAAAAATATGCACAGGGGCTAATTTGATGGCTATTGCTTCAGATGAGTTTCCATTTCCCCTTCAGTGTTTGGACTCAAGCTGAAAGCAAAAGTAAAATCCAAGATGCTAAAGAGACTTCCCTGTTCTGACTTAGCTTTAAGCAAATCAGTTGTATTACTGGAAGGACTGGCATTTCACAAAATGGTAGTGACCTTGTTACTAAAATCTAGAAGATGAGGTCTGGAAGTCTTTGGGCAGAAGAGAACGCCATCAGCTATCACTGAGCCTTCATCTTTCTTACATTAATGAAGGGAAGTGAAGGGAAAGTGATCAGTCTAATTCAACACATGCAGATAATTCTCCCTTCAAATTCTCCCTACAACCTGACATAGGTGCTTCTGGTATTTGGATGATGGTGGTGAGAGGAAAATTGGAAGAGTAATGATCTGTCTCAAATGGAAAAATTATGATTAGAAAGGGAAAATTTAACCATTTGCTTTGGTATAAATAAAGTTGTCAATCCAATAATAAACCACTGAATGGCTTGTTTAAATGCAAGAATTTAGTATCATGTTCATGAAATACAGTATTATACTCCTTAGTTTCACGAGCATTAAATATGACAGGAAAAATAACCTCTTGTCTCCATTTTAGAAATGAGGTATAAGTAACATATTATAAATTTGTCCTAGTTCATAGATGTGACAGCTAATAGATGCAAATATTGGCAATTTGCTTAGTAGATTATCATTTACTGTCACTTTTTTAATTAGAATGTGATCTTCCATTGTCTTTAATCTATTTACATCATGGATGACAAATTTCTTTCCCTTAAGCAAAATCTTTATTTATTATAAGGCAGTTTTACCAAAACTGTTACATGAAGGGGAAACCATTATAGGAATGATTTAACTTCTGAATTTTCAGACTACTTGGCATCTTGAAAAAAATAATAAAAAAATTTTATTTTTAATGAGAATGAGAGAATATGAATGTTTTGGATAGGCAAGTGTGCAAAAATAAAATATTTTTTCTGTTATCTTAAATATATAATTATTTTGCCATTATTTTTGTAATCATGCCATGAAAAATTTGAGTAGACTTAGGCTTTGTTTATGTAAACAACTAAAACTGAAATGCAGGTGTAATTCAATATTTCTAGTTAGAGCCGAGGGCTGGAATCATCTCCATGTTTTTAACAGTGGCACTTAACAGCTCTTTAACCCATTAAGGGGCAATTCAAGTAAACAATTCCACTGCTGATGAGTTATTTGTAAAGGAACTCGAGAATGTGAGGAGGAGAGAGATGAGAAAAAGGAGAGTCAGGCCGACTGAATTGTCTTTTGGTAGAAAAAAGATTACATAGCTTGATATCATTTGATATCTTCCCATCAGCTTCTGTTGCAAGTATAACAGAAAGCATATATAGATGATGTTTAACTAATGAAACTTTGTTTAAATTATTTGCAATTAGGACTGTCAATTTAATGGTATAATTAGCTGGTACTAATTCCAGAGTAGGATTGTGAGTTTAGTATGGTATTTGTCAGAATAAAGTGCTACTCCATATTAACTGACATCTTTATTTTATTTTATTTTTTAAGATTTTATTTATTCATTTGAGAGAGAGAGAGAGACATCACAACCAGGGGGAGAGGCAGAGGTAGAGGAAGAAAGCAGACTCCCTGCTGAGCTGGGAGCCTAACATGAGGCTCTATCCCAGGACCTGGAGATCATGACCTGAGCCAAAAGCAGACACTTACCCATCTGAGACACCCAGGATCCCTTTTTAAGTTTATTTTAAATAAATAACAAAATAAATAAATATTACCTCAATTGTGTTCATTCTTCACTTTTATTCCTTATAATAAGTATAAGGAATACTTATTATAAGGAATATAATAAATATGAAGAATAAAAGTGAAGAATGAACACAATTCTGGTAATATTTACTTATTTTATTATTTATTTAAAATAAAGATGTCACTTAATATAGTCTAGTTTTTTTAAAAAGTTTCCTCAATTTTGAACTGACCTTCTACCCTTTAATCCCCCAAGGTCCTAAAATCCAGGTGTATTATGTGATCAGGTATGTATTATTGTTTCAGGGTCCTCAGGAGAGATACTTCCTCACCTCTCCAATGCCCCAACCTTAACCACTTGCTTGGTTCTTATGCACACATCAGAATAGCCAACATTTATTGTACATATTATGTGCCAGAACCATTTTTTTTTCAAACAGGTGAACCTGTTTTTTAATTTATTTTTTAAAAGATTTTATTTATTTAAAATAGTGGAGGGTGGAGAAAGCAAGAGCACAAGCAGGGGGGAGGGGCAGAGGGAGAAGTAAACTCTCTGCTGACCAGGAAGCCTGATGCAGGACTCGATGCCAGGACCCTGGGATCACGACCTGAGCCAAAGGCAGATGCTTAACAAACTGAGCCACCCAGGTGCCCTGCCAAGAACCATTTTAAGTGCTTTATGTATTTATTATTATTACTATACCTGGATGCATCCCTATGAGAGAGGTACTGTTATATTTGCAAGCTTACAGATAAAACCTGGGGTACAGAAAGGTGAGGAAATGTGATCAGGGTAGCCCACCTGAGAAGTGGAAAAGTAGAAAAGTTGGGGTTTAAATCCAGGTAGTTTGACTCTAGAAACACTGTCATGAATCTTAAACATGGAGCATTGATATTTTGAACTATCCTTCTTGGAAGGATAACCCCAAATGTAGTTACATCCCGGGAAATGACATAGAAGAAGCCTTTGTCGATCATACATTTCACACTGGAAGAAATATGACAAGGAACCAAATGCTAAAATCTTAGAAGGTGAAACAGTTCACAACTTTGATGAGAAAAGTGTGTAAAAGCTGTCCTATGCTGTTAGCCATGCAGATCTGGTCTGAGAAGTTAGATGTACAAGAATCCTCTTCAGCTGACTGGTCTAACAGCATTAAGCATACAGAGGTGAGAAAGCCCCCTAAAGGAACCAGACACCTACGACCATGTCTGCTATTTTCCTTAGACCTGACATCTTTTCCTTCCTCAGGGTAATTTTGTAGTTTGAGAGGATGATTGCAAGTATATCTTTGTGGAATGTTCTGCAAGTAAATAGGCAGTTCATTACTTTTTCTTTTTTCTTTTTCATTTTTCTTTCTTTCTCTTCTTCTTCTTCCCCTCCTTCCTCATCCTCCCCCTCCCCCAGTCCATCTCCCCCTTCTTCTTCTCCTTCTTCTTCTTTATTTCCTTCTTCTACTTCTTCTTCTTCTTCTTCTTCTTCCTCTTCCTTTTCTCCTCCTCCTCCTCCTTCTCCTGCTCCTCCTCCTCCTCCTTGTCCTCCTCGTCCTCCTCCTTCTTTTTTTAAGTAGGCTCCATGCCCAACATGGGGCTTGAACTCATGACCCTGAGATCAAGAGTTGCATGCTCCACTGACTGAGCCAGCCATGTGCCCCAATTTCTGATATTGGGCACACAACTGAAAACAGTAATGACAGTAATTAGATAAATAGTGATTATTTTTTACATTATGTAACTGATATAAGCTAATGTATGTTGCTTAGTATATGAATGATTGAATGAGTAATGAGAGCGGGAAAGAGAGGGAGCATAATAATGTTTTGCTGAGGAATTGGTCATATGTTTACTATCATCTTTTATGAGTAAAACTATATTAGAAATTGAATTTTTGGCAATTGTTTTACATAGAGTTGATTTTATATTCTTAACTGAGTTTTAGTCGGTATCAAATTTAGAACCTCAGCAATACCCAATTGACTTGTTGGTTGTAGGTGAAAAAGAATCTCACAGAGGATATAGCACCTGTGGTAACACATAGCCAGTGAAGAGACCCATTTTTCAATAAAGCCATGTTTTCTGATTTAAGAATATCTACTAGGTTGGCAGTAGAGATTCATAAAGTGGCAGTGTTAATTACATAGCTCCCATCTAGAGATAGCCATCCTCCGGGACTTAGACACCATAGGGTTTAGCTTATCCCAGAAAGATGTGTAACATTTTTAAAACTTTATGGGGAAAGAAAGGTAAAAATGGAGCTAAAAATTACACCATTTGTAATTCTAAATTTCAGGCTGTAATTCTTGAATGTTTCTAGATAGTTTAGGCACAGTAGCGTCTTCTGACAGTACAGTCTGTCTGCACTACTAGGAAGATCTGAGCAGCACTTTACGGTCTTTTTGTGATCAATTAAGCTCTCTTAAAACTGATTGATATAGAAAGTGTCAAGTAAAATTTAAAATGTAACCCTCTCCTGACCAAAATCTATGGAGATGTTATCAGATTCCTAAATAGCAGTCAGTCATGTGTCTCTTCTAAATTTAGTTTCAACCTAGCAACAAAAGTATTCCCTGTATTTAACCAGAAAGTAGAAGCATTCATGGCTGATAGCGTGAGTGGATACATCTAGTAAACAGGCTGTATTAGATGAAAATAAGTACATTTTTCTGTATTTGCTAATCTAAAATTCTTCACACAAGATTACTGACCCTGTTAATATGTGTCACTTCTAAGATGGCTCTAACTTTTATTTATCTTTATTTCTAGGTAATTGATTTTTATGGTAACTTACTTTATGAATAATTATTTTTCAAATATAAATATTATGAGTCTACTCTCCAGGAATTTAAAAAAAAAAACACTATATCAGTTAATAAAGAAACATTCCATGTCAGTATATTTTCTTATCTCATGGTTTGTTAGTAAATTAAAATATTAGTTACTATTATCAGACAACTACCTATTATGAACATTGTGAACAAAGGTGGTTTATCATTATTATGTGATGGTGATTGGTAGGATACTTACATTACTTTCTAAATTTTAATAATGTAGACACATTTGACTCCTAGAAAAATCACCTGAAAGGCAGAGTGCTGGGGACCTATGGTAGGTTGAGAGGTTTCAAATTCACTTACTCAGAATACATAAATGTGGATGTATGTGTTTCCACATATATCGGTGGGCCACCAATTCATTTTTTTTAACTATACCAGCTATACCTCTAGAGAATGTTCTTATGTGGCTTTGCCATTCAAAAAAGTTACTTACTGTCCTAAAGCCTTGATCCTCTCATGTACAGTAGTCCAGATCTTGGGGCATCTGGGTGGCTCAGTGGGTTAAGCGTCTGACTCTTGGTTTGGGCTCAGGTCATGATCTCATGGGTCCTGGGATCAAGCAAGCCCAGGATCAGATCAGTCTCTGTGCTTGGCAGGGAGTCTGCTTGGAGGTTCTTTTCCTCTGCCCTTCCCCCTGCATGCGTCTGCTCTTTCTCTCTCTCTCTTTTTCTCTCTTTCTCTAGAGTGAATAAATAAATCATTAAAAAAATAGTCCAGTTTTAGTACATATCTTCTCTTTCTCATGTGCATTTTGAAAATATAACTTTCTAATATTTCCCAATTGCATTTGTAAATACCATCCAATGCATACCTGTGGTTTCTTTTACAGCAATAATTGGTAAACGGTTAGCAAAAGTGCAACAGTTGGAGGGTCCTGAACTTCTCATCATTAACAGAGCTCTGTTGGTCTGATGATTGAGGGTAGGGAGAAGTAAGTGAAGTGGGTGCGTCTGGGTAATGGAAAAGGTGACAGGAGAACTATAGGAGCTGGGTAACCAGGAGATTAAGGGAATATATTGAAGTCAGTAATATTTTAGTTGTTCGTGTATATATGTTCGGTCAACGACTCTATCTATATCAACATGATTTAGAGCCCCAAAAATGCTATTTTAGCTACCAGAGATTCTGGTATATATGACATCATTGAGTTTACTCAGATTGTTGTTTTCAAGTCATTAGAGTACAGTAAATCACAGAGTAAAGTTACACCAATTACAATTTATTTATTAGAGAGGAACAGTGTATTTGGGCCTTGTGCCTCTTGTAGTTGTGGTTTCCACATCTTTGAATGAGAGTAAAATGATTCCATTTATGGTGAAAGGAGAGATTCAATCATGCATAAGGCGAGGTCTGACTTCTTAGAAGCTTTGCATAAAGATAGTCTAGAACTGTGGCTGTCAAACTTTACCTGGTATATCAAACGCTGGTGAAAATGTGAACTTACTGGGGTCCTACCCCCAAAAACTGATGCAATAGTTCTGTTGGGACCCAAATTTTGCATTTTAGCAAGCAGCTCAGGTGACCAAAGGCAGGCAGTTCACTGATCATATTTTGAGGTAGCCTAATTCCTAGCTGGACTTAAACCCACAGTATTTGTGTGAGATGTTTGGAAAGTATGAAGAGAGAGGGAGAGAGAAGAAGAGGGAGTGAGAGAGAGTGTGTGCACAAAGAGAGAAATAGAAGAAAAACCTTGGAAACACCCTCAGTTGAACCAAAAGGCAAAAGTTGTCACTCTACACAGAAATAGATCAGAAAAGTTAATTCCAGCTGCCTAAGATATCACTTGGCCACACCATTATTGTTGTTTTTAAGTGAAGATAAATGGTGAATAGCATTAAATATGAACCTTCTAATTTAAATGGCAGTGTTGTGCACTGCTACTGAAATTGCAACCAGATTTGGAAAGAAATAAAAGTAATTCCTTTCAATTAGTAATTGCTCATATGTGATGAAAATGAGCTATTTTCTTAATACAGAAATGAACATATGCCTTTAAAACCAGTTCTACATATAAAAATGCTACTAAAGAAAATCCATAAATTTAATAAAAATGATAAGCTATCCTTAACTTTGTGGTATAATCATTTTTAAGATTTCATATGTATGCTAACTAATGGCCTATGGAAATGTTGTTTGGTTTTATTCCCTGGACACGAGAAACCCATAATCTTTTGTTATAAGGGAAAATGAAGGTTTGCTTTAAATCCATACCCAGAACTACATTTAAGAGGACATCTTATTTTCTATTTTAAATCAAATATATGCACTACGTATTATATTATATATAATTTCTATTATTATTCTAAGTTATAACATACATATTGCAAACAAGGCTCTAATTCATTGTCTTTTTGACTGGTGTTTTTGTTGCTGTTTACATCAGATGCTCAACAGAGAACAAATTACAATTTCAGTCTGTATCGAGAATTCCAGCAGCCAGAGGCATCTGATTCAGATAAATTGAGCACACATTTGAAAGAAAGTCTTTTATTCTAGACACGGCTGACTTCATTGCTAGCTGTGATGTTCAGCAATAGATCCAGAGACTGAAGGAGAGGAAATGCTGACCAGTACAAATACATTTCAGTGTGTAAAGCATGCTAGATTATCAAAGTCTGTTCAGAGCAAGTCCTCCTAGGTTTTAGTAGAGATCCTTATTTTGTATCAAATAACTGTAGAAATTATTATACACGTTATCACATGTCTCTTCAGACCTGTTACTAAGTTGCATATTTATACTTTGCCATTAATTTTTATCTTATTTAAAATTTGAGCTTTTAAAAAAAATTATATAAACATCTCACCTAGTTGGTGACTATTTGTTGAAGGAGTGAATACTTGCTTAGTTTGAGGCAGTTTGAGAAATGAAAAAGAACTAAAAAACCAATGATTTAGAAGCTGGTTTTAGATAACAAAATTTCGTACTTAATTTACCTCAGAGTTTCTGATAGTTCTAGCAACATGGGAATGGTTTTGGCTTTGCTCTCTGTTTAAAAAAAAAAAAAAAAAAAAAAAAAAGGAGCATAGGATAAGAGATTTACCTGGTTCTGAATTTAAGAACAGGTCAATATTATAGTTGAAAATATATCATTTTTCAAAAGGGACAGAAATTGTCTTCATGCTTCTTATATTAGCCCACAGTGAAAAAGAAGAATGTGAAATTACGTGTTTACTCAGTGAAGATTTTACACTGAGGATCCACCAGAGGCAGGAAGATCTTTTTGATCTTTGTTTCCCTAGGATTTAGCAAAATACCTGGCACATAAGAGGATTTCAGTAAATTTTGCTTGAATTGACATAGCACAATCTCAATTAAAAAGCAGATTGGAGATAGATCACTGCTTTCAGTTCTCCAAAACGTAGTAGAGCCCTACTAGCAGCTAAACATATGTATGACACCTGAAACCCAAAAATGATATCATAGGGCCATGTCGGGACCACAGGCTCGATAGCATGTTCAGATAAGCTTCTGACTGGTGAAGCCTGTATGTTACTGCTTTTGTCACTCTTCCTCTTGTAGAAGAATGGTCCAGAGGCCACAGATGCATGCCTGCCTGTCTGCTTCAGGTAATATGTAAAATGCCCAGTCATGGTCTTGATTCAGCCAGGAACTTTTAGGACACTGTTCAGGATATAAATATTTTAAAACTTTGGTGACATTCGAATGACATATGAAATTTCTATTATTTATAGGGACTTTCATTTTCAAACACTTGTGGCAGTTAACTAGAATTCATGAGAAACAAGTTCCTGCATGCCACCTGTGGTCTGTAATTGAAATCAATGAAGACTGGTTGGATGATGCGCCGCCAGGGGGCACGGTGCGGGGGGTGGGGGAGCTTCACAGCAGCAAGGGCGTGTGGGTAATGAGACAGGAGAGGGTGATTGCATCCGCCCTTGTCTCCCTCTCAGGCACTGGGAAGGGGTGGGGTAGCGAAGGCAATCCCCCTCATACGCGCTAAACAGGCAGGAGGACAATTTGATTTGACTGACTGACTGACTAGCTGTTTAAATAAAATGCTCTAAATTGAGCATGCGGGCAATGGAAGGTCTCTAATGTGTCTCCAGTGTGGGCCTGCGCTGGTGATTTGAGCGAATGTGATTTATATGGCAGTGTAGTTGAACGACAAGGAAGTAAAAGAACTGGAGTTGCAAATGGCTTCTGTACTACCTCTGCCATCTTCCCTTTATCTCTCTGGGCAGACAGGGCCTCTGGGAAAATGCCTGAATGCCCCCTGGATTGGCCTAA